>NC_092093.1:2706947-2781947 GCF_045679555.1 Salvelinus alpinus | reverse complement strand
TGTGTGTGTGTGTGAATGTGATGTGTGCTGGTTTATGCCTGTGTGTGTGTGGTGGCTGTGTGTTGAGGATGTGGGGGATACATAAAGTCTAAAGCCCTGACACATTGTGTTACAGAGGAAATAAAGCGTGTTAGAGTTATACTTCCACTCTCTGAACCTCGCCGAGCCCCATGCGCCACAAATATGGTTCAGATTTGTCCAACATTCCCCAAGATCAGCTTCTTATGGACCGACGAACGGATGAACAGGAACAAATGACAGTAAAACTTTGACGGTGCTAAACAGGCCTGGCCGAGATGACAGAATGTTAGGGGGTTAATTTAGATAGAATGTTAGGGGGTTAATTTAGACAGAATGTTAGGGGGTTAATTTAGACAGAATTTTGGGGTTAATTTAGACAGAATGTTGAGGTTAATTTAGACAGAATTTTGGGGTTAATTTAGACAGAATGTTAGGGGGTTAATTAAGACAGAATTTTGGGGTTAATTTAGACATAATGTTAGAGGTTAATTTAGACATAATTTTGAGGTTAATTTAGACAGAATGTTGAGTTAATTTAGACAGAATTTTGGGGTTAATTTAGACAGAATGTTGAGGTTAATTTAGACAGAATGTGGGGGTTAATTTAGACAGAATGTTGAGGTTCATTTAGACAGAATGTTGGGGTTCATTTAGACAGAATGTTGGGGTTAATTTAGACAGAATGTTGGGGTTCATTTAGACAGAATGTTGAGGTTCATTTAGACAGAATGTTGGGGTTCATTTAGACAGAATGTGGGGGTTCATTTAGACAGAATGTGGGGGTTCATTTAGACAGAATGTTGGGGTTAATTTAGACAGAATGTTAGGGGGTTAATTTAGACAGAATGTGGGGGTTAATTTAGACAGAATGTTGGGGTTAATTTAGACAGAATGTTGGGGTTAATTTAGACAGAATGTTGGGGTTCATTTAGACAGAATGTTGAGGTTAATTTAGACAGAATGTTAGGGGTTAATTTAGACAGAATGTTGGGGTTAATTTAGACAGAATGTTAGAGGTTAATTTAGACAGAATGTTGAGGTTAATTTAGACAGAATGTTGAGGTTAATTTAGACAGAATGTTTAGGTTAATTTCAGACAGAATGTTGAGGTTAATTTAGACAGAATGTTGAGGTTAATTTAGACAGAATGTTGAGGTTAGTTTAGACAGAATGTTGGGGGTTAATTTAGACAGAATGTTGGGGTTAATTTAGACAGAATGTTGGGGTTAATTTAGACAGAATGTTGGGGGTTAATTTAGACAGAATGTTGGTGTTCATTTAGACAGAATGTTGGGGGTTAATTTACACAGAATGTTAGAGGTTAATTTAGACAGAATGTTGGGGTTCATTTAGACAGAATGTTGGGGTTCAGTTAGACAGAATGTTGGGGGTTAATTTAGACAGAATGTTGGAGGTTAATTTAGACAGAATGTTGAGGTTAATTTAGACAGAATGTTGGGGTTCATTTAGACAGAATGTTGGGGTTCATTTAGACAGAATGTTAGGGTTAATTTAGACAGAATGTTGAGGGTTAATTTAGACAGAATGTTGGGGGTTAATTTACACAGAATGTTGGGGTTCATTTAGACAGAATGTTGGTGTTCATTTAGACAGAATGTTAGGGTTATTTTAGACAGAATGTTAGGGGGTTAATTTAGACAGAATGTGGGGGTTAATTTAGACAGAATGTTGGGGTTAATTTAGACAGAATGTTAGGGGGTTAATTTAGACAGAATGTTGAGGTTAATTTAGATAGAATGTGGGGGTTAATTTAGACAGAATGTTGAGGTTAATTTAGACAGAATGTTAGGGGTTAATTTAGACAGAATGTTGAGGTTAATTTAGACAGAATGTTAGAGGTTAATTTAGACAGAATGTTAGGGGGTTAATTTAGACAGAATGTTGAGGTTAATTTAGACAGAATGTTAGGGGTTAATTTAGACAGAATGTTGAGGTTAATTTAGACAGAATGTTAGAGGTTAATTTAGACAGAATGTTAGGGGGTTAATTTAGACAGAATGTTGGGGTTCATTTAGACAGAATGTTAGGGTTATTTTAGACAGAATGTTAGGGGGTTAATTTAGACAGAATGTTGAGGTTAATTTAGACAGAATGTTGAGGTTAATTTAGACAGAATGTTGGGGTTAATTTAGACAGAATGTTAGAGGTTAATTTAGACAGAATGTTAGGGGGTTAATTTAGACAGAATGTTGGGGTTAATTTAGACAGAATGTTGAGGTTAATTTCAGACAGAATGTTGAGGTTAATTTAGACAGAATGTTAGGGGGTTAATTTAGACAGAATGTTAGAGGTTAATTTAGACATAATGTTGGGGTTAATTTAGACAGAATGTTAGAGGTTAATTTAGATAGAATGTTAGGGGTTAATTTCAGACAGAATGTTGAGGTTAATTTAGACAGAATGTTGAGGTTAATTTAGACAGAATGTTAGGGGTTAATTTAGACAGAATGTTGGGGTTAATTTAGACAGAATGTTAGAGGTTAATTTAGACAGAATGTTGAGGTTAATTTAGACAGAATGTTGAGGTTAATTTAGACAGAATGTTTAGGTTAATTTAGACAGAATGTTGGGGTTAATTTAGACAGAATGTTGGGGGTTAATTTAGACAGAATGTTGGGGTTAATTTAGACAGAATGTTGGGGTTAATTTAGACAGAATGTTGGTGTTCATTTAGACAGAATGTTGAGGGTTAATTTACACAGAATGTTAGAGGTTAATTTAGACAGAATGTTGGGGTTCATTTAGACAGAATGTTGGGGTTCAGTTAGACAGAATGTTGGGGGTTAATTTAGACAGAATGTTGGAGGTTAATTTAGACAGAATGTTGAGGTTAATTTAGACAGAATGTTGGGGTTCATTTAGACAGAATGTTGGGGTTCATTTAGACAGAATGTTAGGGTTAATTTAGACAGAATGTTGAGGGTTAATTTAGACAGAATGTTGGGGGTTAATTTACACAGAATGTTGGGGTTCATTTAGACAGAATGTTGGTGTTCATTTAGACAGAATGTTAGGGTTAATTTAGACAGAATGTTGGGGGTTAATTTAGACAGAATGTTGGGGGTTAATTTACACAGAATGTTGAGGTTAACTTAGACAGAATGTTGGGGTTAATTTAGACAGAATGTGGGGGTTAATTTAGACAGAATGTTGGGGGTTAATTTAGACAGAATGTTGGGGTTAATTTAGACAGAATGTTAGAGGTTAATTTAGACAGAATGTTGAGGTTAATTTAGACAGAATGTTGAGGTTAATTTAGACAGAATGTTTAGGTTAATTTCAGACAGAATGTTGAGGTTAATTTAGACAGAATGTTGAGGTTAATTTAGACAGAATGTTGAGGTTAGTTTAGACAGAATGTTGGGGGTTAATTTAGACAGAATGTTGGGGTTAATTTAGACAGAATGTTGGGGTTAATTTAGACAGAATGTTGGGGGTTAATTTAGACAGAATGTTGGTGTTCATTTAGACAGAATGTTGGGGGTTAATTTACACAGAATGTTAGAGGTTAATTTAGACAGAATGTTGGGGTTCATTTAGACAGAATGTTGGGGTTCAGTTAGACAGAATGTTGGGGGTTAATTTAGACAGAATGTTGGAGGTTAATTTAGACAGAATGTTGAGGTTAATTTAGACAGAATGTTGGGGTTCATTTAGACAGAATGTTAGGGGTTCATTTAGACAGAATGTTAGGGTTAATTTAGACAGAATGTTGAGGTTCATTTAGACAGAATGTTGAGGTTAATTTAGACAGAATGTTGAGGTTAATTTAGACAGAATGTTAGGGGTTAATTTAGACAGAATGTTGGGGTTAATTTAGACAGAATGTTAGAGGTTAATTTAGACAGAATGTAGGGGTTAATTTAGACAGAATGTTAGGGGGTTAATTTAGACAGAATGTTGAGGTTAATTTAGACAGAATGTGGGGGTTAATTTAGACAGAATGTTGAGGTTAATTTAGACAGAATGTTAGGGGTTAATTTAGACAGAATGTTAGAGGTTAATTTAGACAGAATGTTGAGGTTAATTTAGACAGAATGTTAGAGGTTAATTTAGACAGAATGTTAGGGGGTTAATTTAGACAGAATGTTAGGGTTATTTTAGACAGAATGTTAGGGGGTTAATTTAGACAGAATGTGGGGGTTAATTTAGACAGAATGTTGAGGTTAATTTAGACAGAATGTTGAGGTTAATTTAGACAGAATGTTAGGGTTATTTTAGACAGAATGTTAGGGGGTTAATTTAGACAGAATGTGGGGGTTAATTTAGACAGAATGTTGAGGTTAATTTAGACAGAATGTTGAGGTTAATTTAGACAGAATGTTGGGGTTAATTTAGACAGAATGTTAGAGGTTAATTTAGACAGAATGTTAGGGGGTTAATTTAGACAGAATGTTGGGGTTAATTTAGACAGAATGTTGAGGTTAATTTCAGACAGAATGTTGAGGTTAATTTAGACAGAATGTTAGGGGGTTAATTGAGACAGAATGTTAGAGGTTAATTTAGACATAATGTTGGGGTTAATTTAGACAGAATGTTAGGGGTTAATTTAGACAGAATGTTGGGGGTTAATTTAGACAGAATGTTGGAGGTTAATTTAGACAGAATGTTGGGGGTTAATTTAGACAGAATGTTGGGGTTCATTTAGACAGAATGTTGGGGTTAATTTAGACAGAATGTTGGGGTTAATTTAGACAGAATGTTGGGGTTCATTTAGACAGAATGTTGAGGGTTAATTTAGACAGAATGTTGGGGGTTAATTTACACAGAATGTTGAGGTTAATTTAGACAGAATGTTGGGGTTAATTTAGACAGAATGTGGGGGTTAATTTAGACAGAATGTTGGGGGTTAATTTAGACAGAATGTTGGAGGTTAATTTAGACAGAATGTTGGGGTTCATTTAGACAGAATGTTGGGGTTCATTTAGACAGAATGTTAGGGTTAATTTAGACAGAATGTTGAGGTTCATTTAGACAGAATGTTGAGGTTAATTTAGACAGAATGTTGAGGTTAATTTAGACAGAATGTTAGGGGTTAATGTAGACAGCATGTTGGGGTTAATTTAGACAGAATGTTAGAGGTTAATTTAGACAGAATGTAGGGGTTAATTTAGACAGAATGTTAGGGGGTTAATTTAGACAGAATGTTGAGGTTAATTTAGACAGAATGTGGGGGTTAATTTAGACAGAATGTTGAGGTTAATTTAGACAGAATGTTAGGGGTTAATTTAGACAGAATGTTAGAGGTTAATTTAGACAGAATGTTGAGGTTAATTTAGACAGAATGTTAGAGGTTAATTTAGACAGAATGTTAGGGGGTTAATTTAGACAGAATGTTGGGGTTCATTTAGACAGAATGTTAGGGTTATTTTAGACAGAATATTAGGGGGTTAATTTAGACAGAATGTGGGGGTTAATTTAGACAGAATGTTGAGGTTAATTTAGACAGAATGTTGAGGTTAATTTAGACAGAATGTTGGGGTTAATTTAGACAGAATGTTAGAGGTTAATTTAGACAGAATGTTAGGGGGTTAATTTAGACAGAATGTTGGGGTTAATTTAGACAGAATGTTGAGGTTAATTTCAGACAGAATGTTGAGGTTAATTTAGACAGAATGTTAGGGGGTTAATTTAGACAGAATGTTAGAGGTTAATTTAGACATAATGTTGGGGTTAATTTAGACAGAATGTTAGGGGTTAATTTAGACAGAATGTTAGAGGTTAATTTAGACAGAATGTTAGGGGTTAATTTAGACAGAATGTTGGGGTTAATTTAGACAGAATGTTAGAGGTTAATTTAGACAGAATGTTGAGGTTAATTTAGACAGAATGTTGAGGTTAATTTAGACAGAATGTTTAGGTTAATTTCAGACAGAATGTTGAGGTTAATTTAGACAGAATGTTGAGGTTAATTTAGACAGAATGTTGAGGTTAGTTTAGACAGAATCTTGGGGGTTAATTTAGACAGAATGTTGGGGTTAATTTAGACAGAATGTTGGGGTTAATTTAGACAGAATGTTGGGGGTTAATTTAGACAGAATGTTGGTGTTCATTTAGACAGAATGTTGGGGGTTAATTTACACAGAATGTTAGAGGTTAATTTAGACAGAATGTTGGGGTTCATTTAGACAGAATGTTGGGGTTCAGTTAGACAGAATGTTGGGGGTTAATTTAGACAGAATGTTGGAGGTTAATTTAGACAGAATGTTGAGGTTAATTTAGACAGAATGTTGGGGTTCATTTAGACAGAATGTTGGGGTTCATTTAGACAGAATGTTAGGGTTAATTTAGACAGAATGTTGAGGGTTAATTTAGACAGAATGTTGGGGGTTAATTTACACAGAATGTTGGGGTTCATTTAGACAGAATGTTGGTGTTCATTTAGACAGAATGTTAGGGTTAATTTAGACAGAATGTTGGGGGTTAATTTAGACAGAATGTTGGGGGTTAATTTACACAGAATGTTGGGGTTCATTTAGACAGAATGTTGGGGTTAATTTAGACAGAATGTGGGGGTTAATTTAGACAGAATGTTGGGGGTTAATTTAGACAGAATGTTGGAGGTTAATTTAGACAGAATGTTGGGGGTTAATTTACACAGAATGTTGGGGTTAATTTAGACAGAATGTTGGGGTTAATTTAGACAGAATGTGGGGGTTAATTTAGACAGAATGTTGGGGGTTAATTTAGACAGAATGTTGGAGGTTAATTTAGACAGAATGTTGGGGGTTAATTTAGACAGAATGTTGGGGTTCATTTAGACAGAATGTTGGGGTTAATTTAGACAGAATGTTGGGGTTCATTTAGACAGAATGTTGGGGTTCATTTAGACAGAATGTTGAGGGTTAATTTAGACAGAATGTTGGGGGTTAATTTACACAGAATGTTGAGGTTAATTTAGACAGAATGTTGGAGGTTAATTTATACAGAATGTTGGGGTTCATTTAGACAGAATGTTGGGGTTCATTTAGACAGAATGTTAGGGTTAATTTAGACAGAATGTTGAGGTTCATTTAGACAGAATGTTGGGGTTCGTTTAGACAGAATGTTGGGGTTCATTTAGACAGAATGTTGGGGTTAATTTAGATAGAATGTTAGGGGGTTAATTTAGACAGAATGTTAGGGGTTAATTTAGATAGAATGTTAGGGGGTTAATTTAGACAGAATGTTAGGGGTTAATTTCGACAGAATTTTGGGGTTCATTTAGACAGAATGTTGGGGTTCATTTAGACAGAATGTTGGGGTTCATTTAGACAGAATGTTGGGGTTCATTTAGACAGAATGTTGAGGTTAACTTAGACAGAATGTTGAGGTTCATTTAGACAGAATGTTGGGGTTCATTTAGACAGAATGTTGGGGTTCATTTAGACAGAATGTTAGAGGTTAATTTAGACAGAATGTTGGGGGTTAATTTAGACAGAATGTTGGGGTTAATTTAGACAGAATGTGGGGGTTAATTTAGACAGAATGTGGGGGTTAATTTAGACAGAATGTTGGTGGGTTAATTTAAAAAAGAATGTTAGAGATTAATTTAGACAGAATGTTGAGGTTAATTTAGACAGAATGTTGAGGTTAATTTAGACAGAATGTTGAGGTTAATTTCAGACAGAATGTTGAGGTTAATTTAGACAGAATGTTGAGGTTAATTTCAGACAGAATGTTGAGGTTAATTTAGACAGAATGTTGAGGTTAATTTAGACAGAATGTTGGGGGTTAATTTAGACAGAATGTTGGGGTTAATTTAGACAGAATGTTGGGGGTTAATTTAGACAGAATGTTGGGGTTCATTTAGACAGAATGTTGGGGGTTAATTTACACAGAATGTTAGGGTTAATTTAGACAGAATGTTGGGGGTTAATTTAGACAGAATGTTGGGGGTTAATTTAGACAGAATGTTGGGGTTCATTTAGACAGAATGTTGGGGTTCATTTAGACAGAATGTTAGGGTTAATTTAGACAGAATGTTGAGGTTCATTTAGACAGAATGTTGGGGTTCATTTAGACAGAATGTTGGGGTTCATTTAGACAGAATGTTGGGGTTCATTTAGACAGAATGTTGGGGTTAATTTAGATAGAATGTTAGGGGGTTAATTTAGACAGAATGTTAGGGGTTAATTTAGATAGAATGTTAGGGGGTTAATTTAGACAGAATGTTAGGGGTTAATTTAGACAGAATTTTGGGGTTCATTTAGACAGAATGTTGGGGTTCATTTAGACAGAATGTTGGGGTTCATTTAGACAGAATGTTGGGGTTCATTTAGACAGAATGTTGGGGTTCCGCTAGACAGAATGTTAGAGGTTAATTTAGACAGAATGTTGGGGGTTAATTTAGACAGAATGTTGTTGTTAATTTAGACAGAATGTGGGGGTTAATTTAGACAGAATGTTGGGGGTTAATTTAGACAGAATGTGGGGGTTAATTTAGACAGAATGTTGAGGTTAATTTAGACAGAATGTTGGGGGTTAATTTAGACAGAATGTTGGGGTTAATTTAGACAGAATGTTGAGGTTAATTTAGACAGAATGTGGGGGTTAATTTAGACAGAATGTTGAGGTTAATTTAGACAGAATGTTGGAGGTTAATTTAGACAGAATGTTAGGGGTTAATTTAGACAGAATGTTAGAGGTTAATTTAGACAGAATGTTGAGGTTAATTTAGACAGAATGTTAGAGGTTAATTTAGACAGAATGTTAGGGGGTTAATTTAGACAGAATGTTGGGGTTCATTTAGACAGAATGTTAGGGTTATTTTAGACAGAATGTTAGGGGGTTAATTTAGACAGAATGTGGGGGTTAATTTAGACAGAATGTTGAGGTTAATTTAGACAGAATGTTAGGGGGTTAATTTAGACAGAATGTTGGGGTTAATTTAGACAGAATGTTGAGGTTAATTTCAGACAGAATGTTGAGGTTAATTTAGACAGAATGTTAGGGGGTTAATTTAGACAGAATGTTAGAGGTTAATTTAGACATAATGTTGGGGTTAATTTAGACAGAATGTTAGGGGTTAATTTAGACAGAATGTTAGAGGTTAATTTAGACATAATGTTAGGGGTTAATTTCAGACAGAATGTTGAGGTTAATTTAGACAGAATGTTGAGGTTAATTTAGACAGAATGTTAGGGGGTTAATTTAGACAGAATGTTGTGGTTCATTTAGACAGAATGTTAGGGTTATTTTAGACAGATTGTTAGAGGTTAATTTAGACAGAATGTTGGGGGTTAATTTAGACAGAATGTTGTTGTTAATTTAGACAGAATGTGGGGGTTAATTTAGACAGAATGTTGGGGTTAATTTAGACAGAATGTTAGAGGTTAATTTAGACAGAATGTAGGGGTTAATTTAGACAGAATGTTAGGGGGTTAATTTAGACAGAATGTTGAGGTTAATTTAGACAGAATGTGGGGGTTAATTTAGACAGAATGTTGAGGTTAATTTAGACAGAATGTTAGGGGTTAATTTAGACAGAATGTTAGAGGTTAATTTAGACAGAATGTTGAGGTTAATTTAGACAGAATGTTAGAGGTTAATTTAGACAGAATGTTAGGGGGTTAATTTAGACAGAATGTTGGGGTTCATTTAGACAGAATGTTAGGGTTATTTTAGACAGAATGTTAGGGGGTTAATTTAGACAGAATGTGGGGGTTAATTTAGACAGAATGTTGAGGTTAATTTAGACAGAATGTTGAGGTTAATTTAGACAGAATGTTGGGGTTAATTTAGACAGAATGTTAGAGGTTAATTTAGACAGAATGTTAGGGGGTTAATTTAGACAGAATGTTGGGGTTAATTTAGACAGAATGTTGAGGTTAATTTCAGACAGAATGTTGAGGTTAATTTAGACAGAATGTTAGGGGGTTAATTTAGACAGAATGTTAGAGGTTAATTTAGACATAATGTTGGGGTTAATTTAGACAGAATGTTAGGGGTTAATTTAGACAGAATGTTAGAGGTTAATTTAGACAGAATGTTAGGGGTTAATTTAGACAGAATGTTGGGGTTAATTTAGACAGAATGTTAGAGGTTAATTTAGACAGAATGTTGAGGTTAATTTAGACAGAATGTTGAGGTTAATTTAGACAGAATGTTTAGGTTAATTTCAGACAGAATGTTGAGGTTAATTTAGACAGAATGTTGAGGTTAATTTAGACAGAATGTTGAGGTTAGTTTAGACAGAATCTTGGGGGTTAATTTAGACAGAATGTTGGGGTTAATTTAGACAGAATGTTGGGGTTAATTTAGACAGAATGTTGGGGGTTAATTTAGACAGAATGTTGGTGTTCATTTAGACAGAATGTTGGGGGTTAATTTACACAGAATGTTAGAGGTTAATTTAGACAGAATGTTGGGGTTCATTTAGACAGAATGTTGGGGTTCAGTTAGACAGAATGTTGGGGGTTAATTTAGACAGAATGTTGGAGGTTAATTTAGACAGAATGTTGAGGTTAATTTCAGACAGAATGTTGGGGGTTAATTTAGACAGAATGTTGGGGGTTAATTTACACAGAATGTTGAGGTTAATTTAGACAGAATGTTGGGGTTAATTTAGACAGAATGTGGGGGTTAATTTAGACAGAATGTTGGGGGTTAATTTAGACAGAATGTTGGGGGTTAATTTAGACAGAATGTTGGAGGTTAATTTAGACAGAATGTTGGGGGTTAATTTAGACAGAATGTTGGGGTTCATTTAGACAGAATGTTGAGGGTTAATTTAGACAGAATGTTGGGGGTTAATTTAGACAGAATGTGGGGGTTAATTTAGACAGAATGTTGGGGTTCATTTAGACAGAATGTTGAGGGTTAATTTAGACAGAATGTTGGGGGTTAATTTACACAGAATGTTGAGGTTAATTTAGACAGAATGTTGGGGTTAATTTAGACAGAATGTGGGGGTTAATTTAGACAGAATGTTGGGGGTTAATTTAGACAGAATGTTGGAGGTTAATTTATACAGAATGTTGGGGTTCATTTAGACAGAATGTTGGGGTTCATTTAGACAGAATGTTAGGGTTAATTTAGACAGAATGTTGAGGTTCATTTAGACAGAATGTTGGGGTTCGTTTAGACAGAATGTTGGGGTTCATTTAGACAGAATGTTGGGGTTAATTTAGATAGAATGTTAGGGGGTTAATTTAGACAGAATGTTAGGGGTTAATTTAGATAGAATGTTAGGGGGTTAATTTAGACAGAATGTTAGGGGTTAATTTAGACAGAATTTTGGGGTTCATTTAGACAGAATGTTGGGGTTCATTTAGACAGAATGTTGGGGTTCATTTAGACAGAATGTTGGGGTTCATTTAGACAGAATGTTGAGGTTAACTTAGACAGAATGTTGAGGTTCATTTAGACAGAATGTTGGGGTTCATTTAGACAGAATGTTGGGGTTCATTTAGACAGAATGTTAGAGGTTAATTTAGACAGAATGTTGGGGGTTAATTTAGACAGAATGTTGGGGTTAATTTAGACAGAATGTGGGGGTTAATTTAGACAGAATGTGGGGGTTAATTTAGACAGAATGTTGGTGGGTTAATTTAAAAAAGAATGTTAGAGATTAATTTAGACAGAATGTTGAGGTTAATTTAGACAGAATGTTGAGGTTAATTTAGACAGAATGTTGAGGTTAATTTCAGACAGAATGTTGAGGTTAATTTAGACAGAATGTTGAGGTTAATTTCAGACAGAATGTTGAGGTTAATTTAGACAGAATGTTGAGGTTAATTTAGACAGAATGTTGGGGGTTAATTTAGACAGAATGTTGGGGTTAATTTAGACAGAATGTTGGGGGTTAATTTAGACAGAATGTTGGGGTTCATTTAGACAGAATGTTGGGGGTTAATTTACACAGAATGTTAGGGTTAATTTAGACAGAATGTTGGGGGTTAATTTAGACAGAATGTTGGGGGTTAATTTAGACAGAATGTTGAGGTTCATTTAGACAGAATGTTGGGGTTCATTTAGACAGAATGTTGGGGTTCATTTAGACAGAATGTTGGGGTTCATTTAGACAGAATGTTGGGGTTAATTTAGATAGAATGTTAGGGGGTTAATTTAGACAGAATGTTAGGGGTTAATTTAGATAGAATGTTAGGGGGTTAATTTAGACAGAATGTTAGGGGTTAATTTAGACAGAATTTTGGGGTTCATTTAGACAGAATGTTGGGGTTCATTTAGACAGAATGTTGGGGTTCATTTAGACAGAATGTTGGGGTTCATTTAGACAGAATGTTGAGGTTAACTTAGACAGAATGTTGAGGTTCATTTAGACAGAATGTTGGGGTTCATTTAGACAGAATGTTGGGGTTCCGCTAGACAGAATGTTAGAGGTTAATTTAGACAGAATGTTGGGGGTTAATTTAGACAGAATGTTGTTGTTAATTTAGACAGAATGTGGGGGTTAATTTAGACAGAATGTTGGGGGTTAATTTAGACAGAATGTGGGGGTTAATTTAGACAGAATGTTGAGGTTAATTTAGACAGAATGTTGGGGGTTAATTTAGACAGAATGTTGGGGTTAATTTAGACAGAATGTTGAGGTTAATTTAGACAGAATGTGGGGGTTAATTTAGACAGAATGTTGAGGTTAATTTAGACAGAATGTTGGAGGATAATTTAGACAGAATGTTAGGGGTTAATTTAGACAGAATGTTAGAGGTTAATTTAGACAGAATGTTGAGGTTAATTTAGACAGAATGTTAGAGGTTAATTTAGACAGAATGTAGGGGTTAATTTAGACAGAATGTTAGGGGGTTAATTTAGACAGAATGTTGAGGTTAATTTAGACAGAATGTGGGGGTTAATTTAGACAGAATGTTGAGGTTAATTTAGACAGAATGTTAGGGGTTAATTTAGACAGAATGTTAGAGGTTAATTTAGACAGAATGTTGAGGTTAATTTAGACAGAATGTTAGAGGTTAATTTAGACAGAATGTTAGGGGGTTAATTTAGACAGAATGTTGGGGTTCATTTAGACAGAATGTTAGGGTTATTTTAGACAGAATGTTAGGGGGTTAATTTAGACAGAATGTGGGGGTTAATTTAGACAGAATGTTGAGGTTAATTTAGACAGAATGTTGAGGTTAATTTAGACAGAATGTTGGGGTTAATTTAGACAGAATGTTAGAGGTTAATTTAGACAGAATGTTAGGGGGTTAATTTAGACAGAATGTTGGGGTTAATTTAGACAGAATGTTGACGTTAATTTCAGACAGAATGTTGAGGTTAATTTAGACAGAATGTTAGGGGGTTAATTTAGACAGAATGTTAGAGGTTAATTTAGACATAATGTTGGGGTTAATTTAGACAGAATGTTAGGGGTTAATTTAGACAGAATGTTAGAGGTTAATTTAGACAGAATGTTAGGGGTTAATTTAGACAGAATGTTGGGGTTAATTTAGACAGAATGTTAGAGGTTAATTTAGACAGAATGTTGAGGTTAATTTAGACAGAATGTTGAGGTTAATTTAGACAGAATGTTTAGGTTAATTTCAGACAGAATGTTGAGGTTAATTTAGACAGAATGTTGAGGTTAATTTAGACAGAATGTTGAGGTTAGTTTAGACAGAATCTTGGGGGTTAATTTAGACAGAATGTTGGGGTTAATTTAGACAGAATGTTGGGGTTAATTTAGACAGAATGTTGGGGGTTAATTTAGACAGAATGTTGGTGTTCATTTAGACAGAATGTTGGGGGTTAATTTACACAGAATGTTAGAGGTTAATTTAGACAGAATGTTGGGGTTCATTTAGACAGAATGTTGGGGTTCAGTTAGACAGAATGTTGGGGGTTAATTTAGACAGAATGTTGGAGGTTAATTTAGACAGAATGTTGAGGTTAATTTCAGACAGAATGTTGGGGGTTAATTTAGACAGAATGTTGGGGGTTAATTTACACAGAATGTTGAGGTTAATTTAGACAGAATGTTGGGGTTAATTTAGACAGAATGTGGGGGTTAATTTAGACAGAATGTTGGGGGTTAATTTAGTCAGAATGTTGGGGGTTAATTTAGACAGAATGTTGGAGGTTAATTTAGACAGAATGTTGGGGGTTAATTTAGACAGAATGTTGGGGTTCATTTAGACAGAATGTTGAGGGTTAATTTAGACAGAATGTTGGGGGTTAATTTAGACAGAATGTGGGGGTTAATTTAGACAGAATGTTGGGGTTCATTTAGACAGAATGTTGAGGGTTAATTTAGACAGAATGTTGGGGGTTAATTTACACAGAATGTTGAGGTTAATTTAGACAGAATGTTGGGGTTAATTTAGACAGAATGTGGGGGTTAATTTAGACAGAATGTTGGGGGTTAATTTAGACAGAATGTTGGAGGTTAATTTATACAGAATGTTGGGGTTCATTTAGACAGAATGTTGGGGTTCATTTAGACAGAATGTTAGGGTTAATTTAGACAGAATGTTGAGGTTCATTTAGACAGAATGTTGGGGTTCGTTTAGACAGAATGTTGGGGTTCATTTAGACAGAATGTTGGGGTTAATTTAGATAGAATGTTAGGGGGTTAATTTAGACAGAATGTTAGGGGTTAATTTAGATAGAATGTTAGGGGGTTAATTTAGACAGAATGTTAGGGGTTAATTTAGACAGAATTTTGGGGTTCATTTAGACAGAATGTTGGGGTTCATTTAGACAGAATGTTGGGGTTCATTTAGACAGAATGTTGGGGTTCATTTAGACAGAATGTTGAGGTTAACTTAGACAGAATGTTGAGGTTCATTTAGACAGAATGTTGGGGTTCATTTAGACAGAATGTTGGGGTTCATTTAGACAGAATGTTAGAGGTTAATTTAGACAGAATGTTGGGGGTTAATTTAGACAGAATGTTGGGGTTAATTTAGACAGAATGTGGGGGTTAATTTAGACAGAATGTGGGGGTTAATTTAGACAGAATGTTGGTGGGTTAATTTAAAAAAGAATGTTAGAGATTAATTTAGACAGAATGTTGAGGTTAATTTAGACAGAATGTTGAGGTTAATTTAGACAGAATGTTGAGGTTAATTTCAGACAGAATGTTGAGGTTAATTTAGACAGAATGTTGAGGTTAATTTCAGACAGAATGTTGAGGTTAATTTAGACAGAATGTTGAGGTTAATTTAGACAGAATGTTGGGGGTTAATTTAGACAGAATGTTGGGGTTAATTTAGACAGAATGTTGGGGGTTAATTTAGACAGAATGTTGGGGTTCATTTAGACAGAATGTTGGGGGTTAATTTACACAGAATGTTAGGGTTAATTTAGACAGAATGTTGGGGGTTAATTTAGACAGAATGTTGGGGGTTAATTTCAGACAGAATGTTGAGGTTAATTTAGACAGAATGTTAGGGGGTTAATTTAGACAGAATGTTAGAGGTTAATTTAGACATAATGTTGGGGTTAATTTAGACAGAATGTTAGGGGTTAATTTAGACAGAATGTTAGAGGTTAATTTAGACAGAATGTTAGGGGTTAATTTAGACAGAATGTTGGGGTTAATTTAGACAGAATGTTAGAGGTTAATTTAGACAGAATGTTGAGGTTAATTTAGACAGAATGTTGAGGTTAATTTAGACAGAATGTTTAGGTTAATTTCAGACAGAATGTTGAGGTTAATTTAGACAGAATGTTGAGGTTAATTTAGACAGAATGTTGAGGTTAGTTTAGACAGAATCTTGGGGGTTAATTTAGACAGAATGTTGGGGTTAATTTAGACAGAATGTTGGGGTTAATTTAGACAGAATGTTGGGGGTTAATTTAGACAGAATGTTGGTGTTCATTTAGACAGAATGTTGGGGGTTAATTTACACAGAATGTTAGAGGTTAATTTAGACAGAATGTTGGGGTTCATTTAGACAGAATGTTGGGGTTCAGTTAGACAGAATGTTGGGGGTTAATTTAGACAGAATGTTGGAGGTTAATTTAGACAGAATGTTGAGGTTAATTTCAGACAGAATGTTGGGGGTTAATTTAGACAGAATGTTGGGGGTTAATTTACACAGAATGTTGAGGTTAATTTAGACAGAATGTTGGGGTTAATTTAGACAGAATGTGGGGGTTAATTTAGACAGAATGTTGGGGGTTAATTTAGTCAGAATGTTGGGGGTTAATTTAGACAGAATGTTGGAGGTTAATTTAGACAGAATGTTGGGGGTTAATTTAGACAGAATGTTGGGGTTCATTTAGACAGAATGTTGAGGGTTAATTTAGACAGAATGTTGGGGGTTAATTTAGACAGAATGTGGGGGTTAATTTAGACAGAATGTTGGGGTTCATTTAGACAGAATGTTGAGGGTTAATTTAGACAGAATGTTGGGGGTTAATTTACACAGAATGTTGAGGTTAATTTAGACAGAATGTTGGGGTTAATTTAGACAGAATGTGGGGGTTAATTTAGACAGAATGTTGGGGGTTAATTTAGACAGAATGTTGGAGGTTAATTTATACAGAATGTTGGGGTTCATTTAGACAGAATGTTGGGGTTCATTTAGACAGAATGTTAGGGTTAATTTAGACAGAATGTTGAGGTTCATTTAGACAGAATGTTGGGGTTCGTTTAGACAGAATGTTGGGGTTCATTTAGACAGAATGTTGGGGTTAATTTAGATAGAATGTTAGGGGGTTAATTTAGACAGAATGTTAGGGGTTAATTTAGATAGAATGTTAGGGGGTTAATTTAGACAGAATGTTAGGGGTTAATTTAGACAGAATTTTGGGGTTCATTTAGACAGAATGTTGGGGTTCATTTAGACAGAATGTTGGGGTTCATTTAGACAGAATGTTGGGGTTCATTTAGACAGAATGTTGAGGTTAACTTAGACAGAATGTTGAGGTTCATTTAGACAGAATGTTGGGGTTCATTTAGACAGAATGTTGGGGTTCATTTAGACAGAATGTTAGAGGTTAATTTAGACAGAATGTTGGGGGTTAATTTAGACAGAATGTTGGGGTTAATTTAGACAGAATGTGGGGGTTAATTTAGACAGAATGTGGGGGTTAATTTAGACAGAATGTTGGTGGGTTAATTTAAAAAAGAATGTTAGAGATTAATTTAGACAGAATGTTGAGGTTAATTTAGACAGAATGTTGAGGTTAATTTAGACAGAATGTTGAGGTTAATTTCAGACAGAATGTTGAGGTTAATTTAGACAGAATGTTGAGGTTAATTTCAGACAGAATGTTGAGGTTAATTTAGACAGAATGTTGAGGTTAATTTAGACAGAATGTTGGGGGTTAATTTAGACAGAATGTTGGGGTTAATTTAGACAGAATGTTGGGGGTTAATTTAGACAGAATGTTGGGGTTCATTTAGACAGAATGTTGGGGGTTAATTTACACAGAATGTTAGGGTTAATTTAGACAGAATGTTGGGGGTTAATTTAGACAGAATGTTGGGGGTTAATTTAGACAGAATGTTGAGGTTCATTTAGACAGAATGTTGGGGTTCATTTAGACAGAATGTTGGGGTTCATTTAGACAGAATGTTGGGGTTCATTTAGACAGAATGTTGGGGTTAATTTAGATAGAATGTTAGGGGGTTAATTTAGACAGAATGTTAGGGGTTAATTTAGATAGAATGTTAGGGGGTTAATTTAGACAGAATGTTAGGGGTTAATTTAGACAGAATTTTGGGGTTCATTTAGACAGAATGTTGGGGTTCATTTAGACAGAATGTTGGGGTTCATTTAGACAGAATGTTGGGGTTCATTTAGACAGAATGTTGAGGTTAACTTAGACAGAATGTTGAGGTTCATTTAGACAGAATGTTGGGGTTCATTTAGACAGAATGTTGGGGTTCCGCTAGACAGAATGTTAGAGGTTAATTTAGACAGAATGTTGGGGGTTAATTTAGACAGAATGTTGTTGTTAATTTAGACAGAATGTGGGGGTTAATTTAGACAGAATGTTGGGGGTTAATTTAGACAGAATGTGGGGGTTAATTTAGACAGAATGTTGGGGTTAATTTAGACAGAATGTGGGGGTTAATTTAGACAGAATGTGGGGGTTAATTTAGACAGAATGTTGGTGGGTTAATTTAAAAAAGAATGTTAGAGATTAATTTAGACAGAATGTTGAGGTTAATTTAGACAGAATGTTGAGGTTAATTTAGACAGAATGTTGAGGTTAATTTCAGACAGAATGTTGAGGTTAATTTAGACAGAATGTTGAGGTTAATTTCAGACAGAATGTTGAGGTTAATTTAGACAGAATGTTGAGGTTAATTTAGACAGAATGTTGGGGGTTAATTTAGACAGAATGTTGGGGTTAATTTAGACAGAATGTTGGGGGTTAATTTAGACAGAATGTTGGGGTTCATTTAGACAGAATGTTGGGGGTTAATTTACACAGAATGTTAGGGTTAATTTAGACAAAATGTTGGGGGTTAATTTAGACAGAATGTTGGGGGTTAATTTAGACAGAATGTTGAGGTTCATTTAGACAGAATGTTGGGGTTCATTTAGACAGAATGTTGGGGTTCATTTAGACAGAATGTTGGGGTTCATTTAGACAGAATGTTGGGGTTAATTTAGATAGAATGTTAGGGGGTTAATTTAGACAGAATGTTAGGGGTTAATTTAGATAGAATGTTAGGGGGTTAATTTAGACAGAATGTTAGGGGTTAATTTAGACAGAATTTTGGGGTTCATTTAGACAGAATGTTGGGGTTCATTTAGACAGAATGTTGGGGTTCATTTAGACAGAATGTTGGGGTTCATTTAGACAGAATGTTGAGGTTAACTTAGACAGAATGTTGAGGTTCATTTAGACAGAATGTTGGGGTTCATTTAGACAGAATGTTGGGGTTCCGCTAGACAGAATGTTAGAGGTTAATTTAGACAGAATGTTGGGGGTTAATTTAGACAGAATGTTGTTGTTAATTTAGACAGAATGTGGGGGTTAATTTAGACAGAATGTTGGGGGTTAATTTAGACAGAATGTGGGGGTTAATTTAGACAGAATGTTGAGGTTAATTTAGACAGAATGTTGGGGGTTAATTTAGACAGAATGTTGGGGTTAATTTAGACAGAATGTTGAGGTTAATTTAGACAGAATGTGGGGGTTAATTTAGACAGAATGTTGAGGTTAATTTAGACAGAATGTTGGAGGTTAATTTAGACAGAATGTTAGGGGTTAATTTAGACAGAATGTTAGAGGTTAATTTAGACAGAATGTTGAGGTTAATTTAGACAGAATGTTAGAGGTTAATTTAGACAGAATGTTAGGGGGTTAATTTAGACAGAATGTTGGGGTTCATTTAGACAGAATGTTAGGGTTATTTTAGACAGAATGTTAGGGGGTTAATTTAGACAGAATGTGGGGGTTAATTTAGACAGAATGTTGAGGTTAATTTAGACAGAATGTTAGGGGGTTAATTTAGACAGAATGTTGGGGTTAATTTAGACAGAATGTTGAGGTTAATTTCAGACAGAATGTTGAGGTTAATTTAGACAGAATGTTAGGGGGTTAATTTAGACAGAATGTTAGAGGTTAATTTAGACATAATGTTGGGGTTAATTTAGACAGAATGTTAGGGGTTAATTTAGACAGAATGTTAGAGGTTAATTTAGACAGAATGTTAGGGGTTAATTTAGACAGAATGTTGGGGTTAATTTAGACAGAATGTTAGAGGTTAATTTAGACAGAATGTTGAGGTTAATTTAGACAGAATGTTGAGGTTAATTTAGACAGAATGTTTAGGTTAATTTCAGACAGAATGTTGAGGTTAATTTAGACAGAATGTTGAGGTTAATTTAGACAGAATGTTGAGGTTAGTTTAGACAGAATCTTGGGGGTTAATTTAGACAGAATGTTGGGGTTAATTTAGACAGAATGTTGGGGTTAATTTAGACAGAATGTTGGGGGTTAATTTAGACAGAATGTTGGTGTTCATTTAGACAGAATGTTGGGGGTTAATTTACACAGAATGTTAGAGGTTAATTTAGACAGAATGTTGGGGTTCATTTAGACAGAATGTTGGGGTTCAGTTAGACAGAATGTTGGGGGTTAATTTAGACAGAATGTTGGAGGTTAATTTAGACAGAATGTTGAGGTTAATTTCAGACAGAATGTTGGGGGTTAATTTAGACAGAATGTTGGGGGTTAATTTACACAGAATGTTGAGGTTAATTTAGACAGAATGTTGGGGTTAATTTAGACAGAATGTGGGGGTTAATTTAGACAGAATGTTGGGGGTTAATTTAGACAGAATGTTGGGGGTTAATTTAGACAGAATGTTGGAGGTTAATTTAGACAGAATGTTGGGGGTTAATTTAGACAGAATGTTGGGGTTCATTTAGACAGAATGTTGAGGGTTAATTTAGACAGAATGTTGGGGGTTAATTTAGACAGAATGTGGGGGTTAATTTAGACAGAATGTTGGGGTTCATTTAGACAGAATGTTGAGGGTTAATTTAGACAGAATGTTGGGGGTTAATTTACACAGAATGTTGAGGTTAATTTAGACAGAATGTTGGGGTTAATTTAGACAGAATGTGGGGGTTAATTTAGACAGAATGTTGGGGGTTAATTTAGACAGAATGTTGGAGGTTAATTTATACAGAATGTTGGGGTTCATTTAGACAGAATGTTGGGGTTCATTTAGACAGAATGTTAGGGTTAATTTAGACAGAATGTTGAGGTTCATTTAGACAGAATGTTGGGGTTCGTTTAGACAGAATGTTGGGGTTCATTTAGACAGAATGTTGGGGTTAATTTAGATAGAATGTTAGGGGGTTAATTTAGACAGAATGTTAGGGGTTAATTTAGATAGAATGTTAGGGGGTTAATTTAGACAGAATGTTAGGGGTTAATTTAGACAGAATTTTGGGGTTCATTTAGACAGAATGTTGGGGTTCATTTAGACAGAATGTTGGGGTTCATTTAGACAGAATGTTGGGGTTCATTTAGACAGAATGTTGAGGTTAACTTAGACAGAATGTTGAGGTTCATTTAGACAGAATGTTGGGGTTCATTTAGACAGAATGTTGGGGTTCATTTAGACAGAATGTTAGAGGTTAATTTAGACAGAATGTTGGGGGTTAATTTAGACAGAATGTTGGGGTTAATTTAGACAGAATGTGGGGGTTAATTTAGACAGAATGTGGGGGTTAATTTAGACAGAATGTTGGTGGGTTAATTTAAAAAAGAATGTTAGAGATTAATTTAGACAGAATGTTGAGGTTAATTTAGACAGAATGTTGAGGTTAATTTAGACAGAATGTTGAGGTTAATTTCAGACAGAATGTTGAGGTTAATTTAGACAGAATGTTGAGGTTAATTTCAGACAGAATGTTGAGGTTAATTTAGACAGAATGTTGAGGTTAATTTAGACAGAATGTTGGGGGTTAATTTAGACAGAATGTTGGGGTTAATTTAGACAGAATGTTGGGGGTTAATTTAGACAGAATGTTGGGGTTCATTTAGACAGAATGTTGGGGGTTAATTTACACAGAATGTTAGGGTTAATTTAGACAGAATGTTGGGGGTTAATTTAGACAGAATGTTGGGGGTTAATTTAGACAGAATGTTGAGGTTCATTTAGACAGAATGTTGGGGTTCATTTAGACAGAATGTTGGGGTTCATTTAGACAGAATGTTGGGGTTCATTTAGACAGAATGTTGGGGTTAATTTAGATAGAATGTTAGGGGGTTAATTTAGACAGAATGTTAGGGGTTAATTTAGATAGAATGTTAGGGGGTTAATTTAGACAGAATGTTAGGGGTTAATTTAGACAGAATTTTGGGGTTCATTTAGACAGAATGTTGGGGTTCATTTAGACAGAATGTTGGGGTTCATTTAGACAGAATGTTGGGGTTCATTTAGACAGAATGTTGAGGTTAACTTAGACAGAATGTTGAGGTTCATTTAGACAGAATGTTGGGGTTCATTTAGACAGAATGTTGGGGTTCCGCTAGACAGAATGTTAGAGGTTAATTTAGACAGAATGTTGGGGGTTAATTTAGACAGAATGTTGTTGTTAATTTAGACAGAATGTGGGGGTTAATTTAGACAGAATGTTGGGGGTTAATTTAGACAGAATGTGGGGGTTAATTTAGACAGAATGTTGAGGTTAATTTAGACAGAATGTTGGGGGTTAATTTAGACAGAATGTTGGGGTTAATTTAGACAGAATGTTGAGGTTAATTTAGACAGAATGTGGGGGTTAATTTAGACAGAATGTTGAGGTTAATTTAGACAGAATGTTGGAGGTTAATTTAGACAGAATGTTAGGGGTTAATTTAGACAGAATGTTAGAGGTTAATTTAGACAGAATGTTGAGGTTAATTTAGACAGAATGTTAGAGGTTAATTTAGACAGAATGTTAGGGGGTTAATTTAGACAGAATGTTGGGGTTCATTTAGACAGAATGTTAGGGTTATTTTAGACAGAATGTTAGGGGGTTAATTTAGACAGAATGTGGGGGTTAATTTAGACAGAATGTTGAGGTTAATTTAGACAGAATGTTAGGGGGTTAATTTAGACAGAATGTTGGGGTTAATTTAGACAGAATGTTGAGGTTAATTTCAGACAGAATGTTGAGGTTAATTTAGACAGAATGTTAGGGGGTTAATTTAGACAGAATGTTAGAGGTTAATTTAGACATAATGTTGGGGTTAATTTAGACAGAATGTTAGGGGTTAATTTAGACAGAATGTTAGAGGTTAATTTAGACATAATGTTAGGGGTTAATTTCAGACAGAATGTTGAGGTTAATTTAGACAGAATGTTGAGGTTAATTTAGACAGAATGTTAGGGGTTAATTTAGACAGAATGTTGGGGTTAATTTAGACAGAATGTTAGAGGTGAATTTAGACAGAATGTTTAGGTTAATTTAGACAGAATGTTGAGGTTAATTTAGACAGAATGTTTAGGTTAATTTCAGACAGAATGTTGAGGTTAATTTAGACAGAATGTTGAGGTTAATTTAGACAGAATGTTGAGGTTAATTTAGACAGAATGTTGGGGGTTAATTTAGACAGAATGTTGGGGTTAATTTAGACAGAATGTTGGGGGTTAATTTAGACAGAATGTTGGGGTTAATTTAGACAGAATGTTGGGGTTAATTTAGACAGAATGTTGGGGTTAATTTAGACAGAATGTTGGGGGTTAATTTAGACAGAATGTTGGGGTTAATTTAGACAGAATGTTGGGGGTTAATTTAGACAGAATGTTGGGGTTAATTTAGACAGAATGTTGGGGGTTAATTTAGACAGAATGTTGGTGTTCATTTAGACAGAATGTTGGAGGTTAATTTAGACAGAATGTTGGGGTTCATTTAGACAGAATGTTGGGGTTCATTTAGACAGAATGTTAGGGTTAATTTAGACAGAATGTTGAGGTTCATTTAGACAGAATGTTGGGGTTCATTTAGACAGAATGTTGGGGTTCATTTAGACAGAATGTTGGGGTTCATTTAGACAGAATGTTGGGGTTAATTTAGATAGAATGTTAGGGGGTTAATTTAGACAGAATGTTAGGGGTTAATTTAGACAGAATTTTGGGGTTCATTTAGACAGAATGTTGGGGTTCATTTAGACAGAATGTTGGGGTTCATTTAGACAGAATGTTGGGGTTCATTTAGACAGAATGTTGAGGTTAACTTAGACAGAATGTTGAGGTTCATTTAGACAGAATGTTGGGGTTCATTTAGACAGAATGTTGGGGTTCATTTAGACAGAATGTTAGAGGTTAATTTAGACAGAATGTTGGGGGTTAATTTAGACAGAATGTTGGGGTTAATTTAGACAGAATGTGGGGGTTAATTTAGGCAGAATGTTGAGGTTAATTTAGACAGAATGTTGAGGTTAATTTAGACAGAATGTTGAGGTTAATTTCAGACAGAATGTTAGGGGTTAATTTAGACAGAATTTTGGGGTTCATTTAGACAGAATGTTGGGGTTCATTTAGACAGAATGTTGGGGTTCATTTAGACAGAATGTTGGGGTTCATTTAGACAGAATGTTGAGGTTAACTTAGACAGAATGTTGAGGTTCATTTAGACAGAATGTTGGGGTTCATTTAGACAGAATGTTGGGGTTCATTTAGACAGAATGTTAGAGGTTAATTTAGACAGAATGTTGGGGGTTAATTTAGACAGAATGTTGGGGTTAATTTAGACAGAATGTGGGGGTTAATTTAGACAGAATGTGGGGGTTAATTTAGACAGAATGTTGGTGGGTTAATTTAGACAGAATGTTAGAGATTAATTTAGACAGAATGTTGAGGTTAATTTAGACAGAATGTTGAGGTTCATTTAGACAGAATGTTGGGGTTCATTTATACAGAATGTTAGAGGTTAATTTAGACAGAATGTTGGCTGTTAATTTAGACAGAATGTTGTTGTTAATTTAGACAGAATGTGGGGGTTAATTTAGACAGAATGTTGGGGGTTAATTTAGACAGAATGTTGGGGTTAATTTAGACAGAATGTGGGGGTTAATTTAGACAGAATGTGGGGGTTAATTTAGACAGAATGTGGGGGTTAATTTAGACAGAATGTTGGGGGTTAATTTAGACAGAATTTGGGGGTTAATTTAGACAGAATGTTGGGGTTAATTTAGACAGAATGTTGGGGTTAATTTAGACAGAATGTTGGGGTTAATTTAGACAGAATGTTAGAGGTTAATTTAGACAGAATGTTGGGGTTAATTTAGACAGAATGTTGGGGTTCATTTAGACAGAATGTTAGGGGGTTAATTTAGACAGAATGTTGGGGTTAATTTAGACAGAATGTTGAGGTTAATTTAGACAGAATGTTGGGGGTTAATTTAGACAGAATGTTGGGGTTAATTTAGACAGAATGTTGGGGTTAATTTAGACAGAATGTTAGTGTTAATTTCAGACAGAATGTTGAGGTTAATTTAGACAGAATGTGGGGGTTAATTTAGACAGAATGTTGGGGTTAATTTAGACAGAATGTTGGGGTTAATTTAGACAGAATGTTGGGGGTTAATTTAGACAGAATGTTGGGGTTAATTTAGACAGAATGTTGGGGGTTAATTTAGACAAAATGTTGGGGTTAATTTAGACAGAATGTTGGGGTTAATTTAGACAGAATGTTGAGGTTAATTTAGACAGAATGTTGGGGTTAATTTAGACAGAATGTTGAGGTTAATTTCAGACAGAATGTTGGGGTTAATTTCAGACAGAATGTTGGGGTTAATTTCAGACAGAATGTTGAGGTTAATTTAGACAGAATGTTGAGGTTAATTTAGACAGAATGTTGAGGTTAATTTAGACAGAATGTTAGGGGTTAATTTAGACAGAATGTTGGGGTTAATTTAGACAGAATGTTAGAGGTTCATTTAGACAGAATGTAGGGGTTAATTTAGACAGAATGTTAGGGGGTTAATTTAGACAGAATGTTGAGGTTAATTTAGACAGAATGTTGGAGGTTAATTTAGACAGAATGTTGAGGTTAATTTAGACAGAATGTTAGGGGTTAATTTAGACAGAATGTTAGAGGTTAATTTAGACAGAATGTTGAGGTTAATTTAGACAGAATGTTAGAGGTTAATTTAGACAGAATGTTAGGGGGTTAATTTAGACAGAATGTTGGGGTTCATTTAGACAGAATGTTAGGGTTATTTTAGACAGAATGTTAGGGGGTTAATTTAGACAGAATGTGGGGGTTAATTTAGACAGAATGTTGAGGTTAATTTAGACAGAATGTTAGGGGGTTAATTTAGACAGAATGTTGGGGTTAATTTAGACAGAATGTTGACGTTAATTTCAGACAGAATGTTGAGGTTAATTTAGACAGAATGTTAGGGGGTTAATTTAGACAGAATGTTAGAGGTTAATTTAGACATAATGTTGGGGTTAATTTAGACAGAATGTTAGGGGTTAATTTAGACAGAATGTTAGAGGTTAATTTAGACAGAATGTTAGGGGTTAATTTCAGACAGAATGTTGAGGTTAATTTAGACAGAATGTTTAGGTTAATTTAGACAGAATGTTGAGGTTAATTTAGACAGAATGTTTAGGTTAATTTCAGACAGAATGTTGAGGTTAATTTAGACAGAATGTTGAGGTTAATTTAGACAGAATGTTGAGGTTCATTTAGACAGAATGTTGGGGTTCATTTAGACAGAATGTTGGGGTTCATTTATACAGAATGTTAGAGGTTAATTTAGACAGAATGTTGAGGTTAATTTAGACAGAATGTTGAGGTTCATTTAGACAGAATGTTGGGGTTCATTTAGACAGAATGTTGGGGTTCATTTATACAGAATGTTAGAGGTTAATTTAGACAGAATGTTGGCTGTTAATTTAGACAGAATGTTGTTGTTAATTTAGACAGAATGTGGGGGTTAATTTAGACAGAATGTTGGGGGTTAATTTAGACAGAATGTTGGGGTTAATTTAGACAGAATGTGGGGGTTAATTTAGACAGAATGTGGGGGTTAATTTAGACAGAATGTGGGGGTTAATTTAGACAGAATGTTGGGGGTTAATTTAGACAGAATTTGGGGGTTAATTTAGACAGAATGTTGGGGTTAATTTAGACAGAATGTTGGGGTTAATTTAGACAGAATGTTGGGGTTAATTTAGACAGAATGTTAGAGGTTAATTTAGACAGAATGTTGGGGTTAATTTAGACAGAATGTTGGGGTTCATTTAGACAGAATGTTAGGGGGTTAATTTAGACAGAATGTTGGGGTTAATTTAGACAGAATGTTGAGGTTAATTTAGACAGAATGTTGAGGTTAATTTAGACAGAATGTTGAGGTTAATTTAGACAGAATGTTGGGGGTTAATTTAGACAGAATGTTGGGGTTAATTTAGACAGAATGTTGGGGGTTAATTTAGACAGAATGTTGGGGTTAATTTAGACAGAATGTTGGGGTTAATTTAGACAGAATGTTGGGGTTAATTTAGACAGAATGTTGGGGGTTAATTTAGACAGAATGTTGGGGTTAATTTAGACAGAATGTTGGGGGTTAATTTAGACAGAATGTTGGGGTTAATTTAGACAGAATGTTGGGGGTTAATTTAGACAGAATGTTGGTGTTCATTTAGACAGAATGTTGGAGGTTAATTTAGACAGAATGTTGGGGTTCATTTAGACAGAATGTTGGGGTTCATTTAGACAGAATGTTAGGGTTAATTTAGACAGAATGTTGAGGTTCATTTAGACAGAATGTTGGGGTTCATTTAGACAGAATGTTGGGGTTCATTTAGACAGAATGTTGGGGTTCATTTAGACAGAATGTTGGGGTTAATTTAGATAGAATGTTAGGGGGTTAATTTAGACAGAATGTTAGGGGTTAATTTAGACAGAATTTTGGGGTTCATTTAGACAGAATGTTGGGGTTCATTTAGACAGAATGTTGGGGTTCATTTAGACAGAATGTTGGGGTTCATTTAGACAGAATGTTGAGGTTAACTTAGACAGAATGTTGAGGTTCATTTAGACAGAATGTTGGGGTTCATTTAGACAGAATGTTGGGGTTCATTTAGACAGAATGTTAGAGGTTAATTTAGACAGAATGTTGGGGGTTAATTTAGACAGAATGTTGGGGTTAATTTAGACAGAATGTGGGGGTTAATTTAGGCAGAATGTTGAGGTTAATTTAGACAGAATGTTGAGGTTAATTTAGACAGAATGTTGAGGTTAATTTCAGACAGAATGTTAGGGGTTAATTTAGACAGAATTTTGGGGTTCATTTAGACAGAATGTTGGGGTTCATTTAGACAGAATGTTGGGGTTCATTTAGACAGAATGTTGGGGTTCATTTAGACAGAATGTTGAGGTTAACTTAGACAGAATGTTGAGGTTCATTTAGACAGAATGTTGGGGTTCATTTAGACAGAATGTTGGGGTTCATTTAGACAGAATGTTAGAGGTTAATTTAGACAGAATGTTGGGGGTTAATTTAGACAGAATGTTGGGGTTAATTTAGACAGAATGTGGGGGTTAATTTAGACAGAATGTGGGGGTTAATTTAGACAGAATGTTGGTGGGTTAATTTAGACAGAATGTTAGAGATTAATTTAGACAGAATGTTGAGGTTAATTTAGACAGAATGTTGAGGTTCATTTAGACAGAATGTTGGGGTTCATTTATACAGAATGTTAGAGGTTAATTTAGACAGAATGTTGGCTGTTAATTTAGACAGAATGTTGTTGTTAATTTAGACAGAATGTGGGGGTTAATTTAGACAGAATGTTGGGGGTTAATTTAGACAGAATGTTGGGGTTAATTTAGACAGAATGTGGGGGTTAATTTAGACAGAATGTGGGGGTTAATTTAGACAGAATGTGGGGGTTAATTTAGACAGAATGTTGGGGGTTAATTTAGACAGAATTTGGGGGTTAATTTAGACAGAATGTTGGGGTTAATTTAGACAGAATGTTGGGGTTAATTTAGACAGAATGTTGGGGTTAATTTAGACAGAATGTTAGAGGTTAATTTAGACAGAATGTTGGGGTTAATTTAGACAGAATGTTGGGGTTCATTTAGACAGAATGTTAGGGGGTTAATTTAGACAGAATGTTGGGGTTAATTTAGACAGAATGTTGAGGTTAATTTAGACAGAATGTTGGGGGTTAATTTAGACAGAATGTTGGGGTTAATTTAGACAGAATGTTGGGGTTAATTTAGACAGAATGTTAGTGTTAATTTCAGACAGAATGTTGAGGTTAATTTAGACAGAATGTGGGGGTTAATTTAGACAGAATGTTGGGGTTAATTTAGACAGAATGTTGGGGTTAATTTAGACAGAATGTTGGGGGTTAATTTAGACAGAATGTTGGGGTTAATTTAGACAGAATGTTGGGGGTTAATTTAGACAAAATGTTGGGGTTAATTTAGACAGAATGTTGGGGTTAATTTAGACAGAATGTTGAGGTTAATTTAGACAGAATGTTGGGGTTAATTTAGACAGAATGTTGAGGTTAATTTCAGACAGAATGTTGGGGTTAATTTCAGACAGAATGTTGGGGTTAATTTCAGACAGAATGTTGAGGTTAATTTAGACAGAATGTTGAGGTTAATTTAGACAGAATGTTGAGGTTAATTTAGACAGAATGTTAGGGGTTAATTTAGACAGAATGTTGGGGTTAATTTAGACAGAATGTTAGAGGTTCATTTAGACAGAATGTAGGGGTTAATTTAGACAGAATGTTAGGGGGTTAATTTAGACAGAATGTTGAGGTTAATTTAGACAGAATGTTGGAGGTTAATTTAGACAGAATGTTGAGGTTAATTTAGACAGAATGTTAGGGGTTAATTTAGACAGAATGTTAGAGGTTAATTTAGACAGAATGTTGAGGTTAATTTAGACAGAATGTTAGAGGTTAATTTAGACAGAATGTTAGGGGGTTAATTTAGACAGAATGTTGGGGTTCATTTAGACAGAATGTTAGGGTTATTTTAGACAGAATGTTAGGGGGTTAATTTAGACAGAATGTGGGGGTTAATTTAGACAGAATGTTGAGGTTAATTTAGACAGAATGTTAGGGGGTTAATTTAGACAGAATGTTGGGGTTAATTTAGACAGAATGTTGACGTTAATTTCAGACAGAATGTTGAGGTTAATTTAGACAGAATGTTAGGGGGTTAATTTAGACAGAATGTTAGAGGTTAATTTAGACATAATGTTGGGGTTAATTTAGACAGAATGTTAGGGGTTAATTTAGACAGAATGTTAGAGGTTAATTTAGACAGAATGTTAGGGGTTAATTTCAGACAGAATGTTGAGGTTAATTTAGACAGAATGTTTAGGTTAATTTAGACAGAATGTTGAGGTTAATTTAGACAGAATGTTTAGGTTAATTTCAGACAGAATGTTGAGGTTAATTTAGACAGAATGTTGAGGTTAATTTAGACAGAATGTTGAGGTTCATTTAGACAGAATGTTGGGGTTCATTTAGACAGAATGTTGGGGTTCATTTATACAGAATGTTAGAGGTTAATTTAGACAGAATGTTGAGGTTAATTTAGACAGAATGTTGAGGTTCATTTAGACAGAATGTTGGGGTTCATTTAGACAGAATGTTGGGGTTCATTTATACAGAATGTTAGAGGTTAATTTAGACAGAATGTTGGCTGTTAATTTAGACAGAATGTTGTTGTTAATTTAGACAGAATGTGGGGGTTAATTTAGACAGAATGTTGGGGGTTAATTTAGACAGAATGTTGGGGTTAATTTAGACAGAATGTGGGGGTTAATTTAGACAGAATGTGGGGGTTAATTTAGACAGAATGTGGGGGTTAATTTAGACAGAATGTTGGGGGTTAATTTAGACAGAATTTGGGGGTTAATTTAGACAGAATGTTGGGGTTAATTTAGACAGAATGTTGGGGTTAATTTAGACAGAATGTTGGGGTTAATTTAGACAGAATGTTAGAGGTTAATTTAGACAGAATGTTGGGGTTAATTTAGACAGAATGTTGGGGTTCATTTAGACAGAATGTTAGGGGGTTAATTTAGACAGAATGTTGGGGTTAATTTAGACAGAATGTTGAGGTTAATTTAGACAGAATGTTGGGGGTTAATTTAGACAGAATGTTGGGGTTAATTTAGACAGAATGTTGGGGTTAATTTAGACAGAATGTTGAGGTTAATTTAGACAGAATGTTGGGGTTAATTTAGACAGAATGTTGAGGTTAATTTCAGACAGAATGTTGGGGTTAATTTCAGACAGAATGTTGAGGTTAATTTAGACAGAATGTTGAGGTTAATTTAGACAGAATGTTGAGGTTAATTTAGACAGAATGTTAGGGGTTAATTTAGACAGAATGTTGGGGTTAATTTAGACAGAATGTTAGAGGTTAATTTAGACAGAATGTAGGGGTTAATTTAGACAGAATGTTAGGGGGTTAATTTAGACAGAATGTTGAGGTTAATTTAGACAGAATGTTGGAGGTTAATTTAGACAGAATGTTAGGGGGTTAATTTAGACAGAATGTTGGGGTTCATTTAGACAGAATGTTGGGGTTAATTTAGACAGAATGTTAGGGGGTTAATTTAGACAGAATGTGGGGGTTAATTTAGACAGAATGTTAGGGTTATTTTAGACAGAATGTTAGGGGGTTAATTTAGACAGAATGTGGGGGTTAATTTAGACAGAATGTTGAGGTTAATTTAGACAGAATGTTAGGGGGTTAATTTAGACAGAATGTTGGGGTTAATTTAGACAGAATGTTGACGTTAATTTCAGACAGAATGTTGAGGTTAATTTAGACAGAATGTTAGAGGTTAATTTAGACATAATGTTGGGGTTAATTTAGACAGAATGTTAGGGGTTAATTTAGACAGAATGTTAGAGGTTAATTTAGACAGAATGTTAGGGGTTAATTTCAGACAGAATGAGGTTAATTTAGACAGAATGTTGAGGTTAATTTAGACAGAATGTTGGGGTTAATTTAGACAGAATGTTGAGGTTAATTTCAGACAGAATGTTGGGGTTAATTTCAGACAGAATGTTGAGGTTAATTTAGACAGAATGTTGAGGTTAATTTAGACAGAATGTTGAGGTTAATTTAGACAGAATGTTAGGGGTTAATTTAGACAGAATGTTGGGGTTAATTTAGACAGAATGTTAGAGGTTAATTTAGACAGAATGTTGAGGTTAATTTAGACAGAATGTTAGGGGTTAATTTAGACAGAATGTTGGGGTTAATTTAGACAGAATGTTAGAGGTTAATTTAGACAGAATGTAGGGGTTAATTTAGACAGAATGTTAGGGGGTTAATTTAGACAGAATGTTGAGGTTAATTTAGACAGAATGTTGGAGGTTAATTTAGACAGAATGTTAGGGGGTTAATTTCAGACAGAATGAGGTTAATTTAGACAGAATGTTGAGGTTAATTTAGACAGAATGTTAGGGGTTAATTTAGACAGAATGTTAGAGGTTAATTTAGACAGAATGTTAGGGGTTAATTTCAGACAGAATGAGGTTAATTTAGACAGAATGTTGAGGTTAATTTAGACAGAATGTTGGGGTTAATTTAGACAGAATGTTGAGGTTAATTTCAGACAGAATGTTGGGGTTAATTTCAGACAGAATGTTGAGGTTAATTTAGACAGAATGTTGAGGTTAATTTAGACAGAATGTTGAGGTTAATTTAGACAGAATGTTAGGGGTTAATTTAGACAGAATGTTGGGGTTAATTTAGACAGAATGTTAGAGGTTAATTTAGACAGAATGTTGAGGTTAATTTAGACAGAATGTTAGGGGTTAATTTAGACAGAATGTTGGGGTTAATTTAGACAGAATGTTAGAGGTTAATTTAGACAGAATGTAGGGGTTAATTTAGACAGAATGTTAGGGGGTTAATTTAGACAGAATGTTGAGGTTAATTTAGACAGAATGTTGGAGGTTAATTTAGACAGAATGTTAGGGGGTTAATTTAGACAGAATGTTGGGGTTCATTTAGACAGAATGTTGGGGTTAATTTAGACAGAATGTTAGGGGGTTAATTTAGACAGAATGTGGGGGTTAATTTAGACAGAATGTTAGGGTTATTTTAGACAGAATGTTAGGGGGTTAATTTAGACAGAATGTGGGGGTTAATTTAGACAGAATGTTGAGGTTAATTTAGACAGAATGTTAGGGGGTTAATTTAGACAGAATGTTGGGGTTAATTTAGACAGAATGTTGACGTTAATTTCAGACAGAATGTTGAGGTTAATTTAGACAGAATGTTAGAGGTTAATTTAGACAGAATGTTGAGGTTAATTTAGACAGAATGTTAGGGGTTAATTTAGACAGAATGTTGGGGTTAATTTAGACAGAATGTTAGAGGTTAATTTAGACAGAATGTTGAGGTTAATTTAGACAGAATGTTAGGGGTTAATTTAGACAGAATGTTGGGGTTAATTTAGACAGAATGTTAGAGGTTAATTTAGACAGAATGTAGGGGTTAATTTAGACAGAATGTTAGGGGGTTAATTTAGACAGAATGTTGAGGTTAATTTAGACAGAATGTTGGGGGTTAATTTAGACAGAATGTTGAGGTTAATTTAGACAGAATGTTGGGGGTTAATTTAGACAGAATGTTGAGGTTAATTTAGACAGAATGTTTAGGTTAATTTCAGACAGAATGTTGAGGTTAATTTAGACAGAATGTTGAGGTTAATTTAGACAGAATGTTGAGGTTCATTTAGACAGAATGTTGGGGTTCATTTAGACAGAATGTTGGGGTTCATTTATACAGAATGTTAGAGGTTAATTTAGACAGAATGTTGAGGTTAATTTAGACAGAATGTTGAGGTTCATTTAGACAGAATGTTGGGGTTCATTTAGACAGAATGTTGGGGTTCATTTATACAGAATGTTAGAGGTTAATTTAGACAGAATGTTGGCTGTTAATTTAGACAGAATGTTGTTGTTAATTTAGACAGAATGTGGGGGTTAATTTAGACAGAATGTTGGGGGTTAATTTAGACAGAATGTTGGGGTTAATTTAGACAGAATGTGGGGGTTAATTTAGACAGAATGTGGGGGTTAATTTAGACAGAATGTGGGGGTTAATTTAGACAGAATGTTGGGGGTTAATTTAGACAGAATTTGGGGGTTAATTTAGACAGAATGTTGGGGTTAATTTAGACAGAATGTTGGGGTTAATTTAGACAGAATGTTGGGGTTAATTTAGACAGAATGTTAGAGGTTAATTTAGACAGAATGTTGGGGTTAATTTAGACAGAATGTTGGGGTTCATTTAGACAGAATGTTAGGGGGTTAATTTAGACAGAATGTTGGGGTTAATTTAGACAGAATGTTGAGGTTAATTTAGACAGAATGTTGGGGGTTAATTTAGACAGAATGTTGGGGTTAATTTAGACAGAATGTTGGGGTTAATTTAGACAGAATGTTGAGGTTAATTTAGACAGAATGTTGGGGTTAATTTAGACAGAATGTTGAGGTTAATTTCAGACAGAATGTTGGGGTTAATTTCAGACAGAATGTTGAGGTTAATTTAGACAGAATGTTGAGGTTAATTTAGACAGAATGTTGAGGTTAATTTAGACAGAATGTTAGGGGTTAATTTAGACAGAATGTTGGGGTTAATTTAGACAGAATGTTAGAGGTTAATTTAGACAGAATGTAGGGGTTAATTTAGACAGAATGTTAGGGGGTTAATTTAGACAGAATGTTGAGGTTAATTTAGACAGAATGTTGGAGGTTAATTTAGACAGAATGTTGAGGTTAATTTAGACAGAATGTTAGGGGTTCATTTAGACAGAATGTTAGAGGTTAATTTAGACAGAATGTTGAGGTTAATTTAGACAGAATGTTAGAGGTTAATTTAGACAGAATGTTAGGGGGTTAATTTAGACAGAATGTTGGGGTTCATTTAGACAGAATGTTGGGGTTAATTTAGACAGAATGTGGGGGTTAATTTAGACAGAATGTTAGGGTTATTTTAGACAGAATGTTAGGGGGTTAATTTAGACAGAATGTGGGGGTTAATTTAGACAGAATGTTGAGGTTAATTTAGACAGAATGTTAGGGGGTTAATTTAGACAGAATGTTGGGGTTAATTTAGACAGAATGTTGACGTTAATTTCAGACAGAATGTTGAGGTTAATTTAGACAGAATGTTAGAGGTTAATTTAGACATAATGTTGGGGTTAATTTAGACAGAATGTTAGGGGTTAATTTAGACAGAATGTTAGAGGTTAATTTAGACAGAATGTTAGGGGTTAATTTCAGACAGAATGTTGAGGTTAATTTAGACAGAATGTTTAGGTTAATTTAGACAGAATGTTGAGGTTAATTTAGACAGAATGTTTAGGTTAATTTCAGACAGAATGTTGAGGTTAATTTAGACAGAATGTTGAGGTTAATTTAGACAGAATGTTGAGGTTAATTTAGACAGAATGTTGGGGGTTAATTTAGACAGAATGTTGAGGTTAATTTAGACAGAATGTTGGGGGTTAATTTAGACAGAATGTTGGTGTTCATTTAGACAGAATGTTGGAGGTTAATTTAGACAGAATTTTGGGTTTCATTTAGACAGAATGTTGAGGTTAATTTAGACAGAATGTTAGGGTTAATTTAGACAGAATGTTGAGGTTCATTTAGACAGAATGTTGGGGTTCATTTAGACAGAATGTTGGGGTTCATTTAGACAGAATGTTGGGGTTCATTTAGACAGAATGTTGGGGTTAATTTAGATAGAATGTTAGGGGGTTAATTTAGACAGAATGTTAGGGGTTCATTTAGATAGAATGTTAGGGGGTTAATTTAGACAGAATGTTGGGGTTCATTTAGACAGAATGTTGGGGTTCATTTAGACAGAATGTTAGGGTTAATTTAGACAGAATGTTGAGGTTCATTTAGACAGAATGTTGGGGTTAATTTAGACAGAATTTTGGGGTTCATTTAGACAGAATGTTGGGGTTCATTTAGACAGAATGTTGGGGTTCATTTAGACAGAATGTTGGGGTTCATTTAGACAGAATGTTGAGGTTAACTTAGACAGAATGTTGAGGTTCATTTAGACAGAATGTTGGGGTTCATTTAGACAGAATGTTGGGGTTCATTTAGACAGAATGTTAGAGGTTAATTTAGACAGAATGTTGGGGGTTAATTTAGACAGAATGTTGGGGTTAATTTAGACAGAATGTGGGGGTTAATTTAGACAGAATGTGGGGGTTAATTTAGACAGAATGTTGGTGGGTTAATTTAGACAGAATGTTAGAGATTAATTTAGACAGAATGTTGAGGTTAATTTCAGACAGAATGTTAGGGGTTAATTTAGACAGAATTTTGGGGTTCATTTAGACAGAATGTTGGGGTTCATCTAGACAGAATGTTGGGGATCATTTAGACAGAATGTTGGGGTTCATTTAGACAGAATGTTGAGGTTAACTTAGACAGAATGTTGAGGTTCATTTAGACAGAATGTTGGGGTTCATTTAGACAGAATGTTGGGGTTCATTTAGACAGAATGTTAGAGGTTAATTTAGACAGAATGTTGGGGGTTAATTTAGACAGAATGTTGGGGTTAATTTAGACAGAATGTGGGGGTTAATTTAGACAGAATGTGGGGGTTAATTTAGACAGAATGTTAGAGGTTAATTTAGACAGAATGTTAGGGGGTTAATTTAGACAGAATGTTGGGGTTCATTTAGACAGAATGTTAGGGTTATTTTAGACAGAATGTTAGGGGGTTAATTTAGACAGAATGTGGGGGTTAATTTAGACAGAATGTTAGGGGGTTAATTTAGACAGAATGTTGGGGTTAATTTAGACAGAATGTTGACGTTAATTTCAGACAGAATGTTGAGGTTAATTTAGACAGAATGTTAGGGGGTTAATTTAGACAGAATGTTAGGGGGTTAATTTAGACAGAATGTTGAGGTTAATTTAGACAGAATGTTGGAGGTTAATTTAGACAGAATGTTGAGGTTAATTTAGACAGAATGTTAGGGGTTAATTTAGACAGAATGTTAGAGGTTAATTTAGACAGAATGTTGAGGTTAATTTAGACAGAATGTTAGAGGTTAATTTAGACAGAATGTTAGGGGGTTAATTTAGACAGAATGTTGGGGTTCATTTAGACAGAATGTTAGGGTTATTTTAGACAGAATGTTAGGGGGTTAATTTAGACAGAATGTGGGGGTTAATTTAGACAGAATGTTGAGGTTAATTTAGACAGAATGTTAGGGGGTTAATTTAGACAGAATGTTGGGGTTAATTTAGACAGAATGTTGACGTTAATTTCAGACAGAATGTTGAGGTTAATTTAGACAGAATGTTAGGGGGTTAATTTAGACAGAATGTTAGAGGTTAATTTAGACATAATGTTGGGGTTAATTTAGACAGAATGTTAGGGGTTAATTTAGACAGAATGTTAGAGGTTAATTTAGACAGAATGTTAGGGGTTAATTTCAGACAGAATGTTGAGGTTAATTTAGACAGAATGTTTAGGTTAATTTAGACAGAATGTTGAGGTTAATTTAGACAGAATGTTTAGGTTAATTTCAGACAGAATGTTGAGGTTAATTTAGACAGAATGTTGGGGGTTAATTTAGACAGAATGTTGAGGTTAATTTAGACAGAATGTTGGGGGTTAATTTAGACAGAATGTTGGTGTTCATTTAGACAGAATGTTGGAGGTTAATTTAGACAGAATTTTGGGTTTCATTTAGACAGAATGTTGGGGTTAATTTAGACAGAATGTTAGGGTTAATTTAGACAGAATGTTGAGGTTCATTTAGACAGAATGTTGGGGTTCATTTAGACAGAATGTTGGGGTTCATTTAGACAGAATGTTGGGGTTCATTTAGACAGAATGTTGGGGTTAATTTAGATAGAATGTTAGGGGGTTAATTTAGACAGAATGTTAGGGGTTCATTTAGATAGAATGTTAGGGGGTTAATTTAGACAGAATGTTGGGGTTCATTTAGACAGAATGTTGGGGTTCATTTAGACAGAATGTTAGGGTTAATTTAGACAGAATGTTGAGGTTCATTTAGACAGAATGTTGGGGTTAATTTAGACAGAATTTTGGGGTTCATTTAGACAGAATGTTGGGGTTCATTTAGACAGAATGTTGGGGTTCATTTAGACAGAATGTTGGGGTTCATTTAGACAGAATGTTGAGGTTAACTTAGACAGAATGTTGAGGTTCATTTAGACAGAATGTTGGGGTTCATTTAGACAGAATGTTGGGGTTCATTTAGACAGAATGTTAGAGGTTAATTTAGACAGAATGTTGGGGGTTAATTTAGACAGAATGTGGGGGTTAATTTAGACAGAATGTGGGGGTTAATTTAGACAGAATGTTGGTGGGTTAATTTAGACAGAATGTTAGAGATTAATTTAGACAGAATGTTGAGGTTAATTTCAGACAGAATGTTAGGGGTTAATTTAGACAGAATTTTGGGGTTCATTTAGACAGAATTTCGGGGTTCATCTAGACAGAATGTTGGGGATCATTTAGACAGAATGTTGGGGTTCATTTAGACAGAATGTTGAGGTTAACTTAGACAGAATGTTGAGGTTCATTTAGACAGAATGTTGGGGTTCATTTAGACAGAATGTTGGGGTTCATTTAGACAGAATGTTAGAGGTTAATTTAGACAGAATGTTGGGGGTTAATTTAGACAGAATGTTGGGGTTAATTTAGACAGAATGTGGGGGTTAATTTAGACAGAATGTGGGGGTTAATTTAGACAGAATGTTAGAGGTTAATTTAGACAGAATGTTAGGGGGTTAATTTAGACAGAATGTTGGGGTTCATTTAGACAGAATGTTAGGGTTATTTTAGACAGAATGTTAGGGGGTTAATTTAGACAGAATGTGGGGGTTAATTTAGACAGAATGTTGAGGTTAATTTAGACAGAATGTTAGGGGGTTAATTTAGACAGAATGTTGGGGTTAATTTAGACAGAATGTTGACGTTAATTTCAGACAGAATGTTGAGGTTAATTTAGACAGAATGTTAGGGGGTTAATTTAGACAGAATGTTAGAGGTTAATTTAGACATAATTTTGGGGTTAATTTAGACAGAATGTTAGGGGTTAATTTAGACAGAATGTTAGAGGTTAATTTAGACAGAATGTTAGGGGTTAATTTCAGACAGAATGTTGAGGTTAATTTAGACAGAATGTTTAGGTTAATTTAGACAGAATGTTGAGGTTAATTTAGACAGAATGTTTAGGTTAATTTCAGACAGAATGTTGAGGTTAATTTAGACAGAATGTTGGGGGTTAATTTAGACAGAATGTTGAGGTTAATTTAGACAGAATGTTGGGGGTTAATTTAGACAGAATGTTGGTGTTCATTTAGACAGAATGTTGGAGGTTAATTTAGACAGAATTTTGGGTTTCATTTAGACAGAATGTTGGGGTTAATTTAGACAGAATGTTAGGGTTAATTTAGACAGAATGTTGAGGTTCATTTAGACAGAATGTTGGGGTTCATTTAGACAGAATGTTGGGGTTCATTTAGACAGAATGTTGGGGTTCATTTAGACAGAATGTTGGGGTTAATTTAGATAGAATGTTAGGGGGTTAATTTAGACAGAATGTTAGGGGTTCATTTAGATAGAATGTTAGGGGGTTAATTTAGACAGAATGTTGGGGTTCATTTAGACAGAATGTTGGGGTTCATTTAGACAGAATGTTAGGGTTAATTTAGACAGAATGTTGAGGTTCATTTAGACAGAATGTTGGGGTTAATTTAGACAGAATTTTGGGGTTCATTTAGACAGAATGTTGGGGTTCATTTAGACAGAATGTTGAGGTTAACTTAGACAGAATGTTGAGGTTCATTTAGACAGAATGTTGGGGTTCATTTAGACAGAATGTTGGGGTTCATTTAGACAGAATGTTAGAGGTTAATTTAGACAGAATGTTGGGGGTTAATTTAGACAGAATGTTGGGGTTAATTTAGACAGAATGTGGGGGTTAATTTAGACAGAATGTGGGGGTTAATTTAGACAGAATGTTGGTGGGTTAATTTAGACAGAATGTTAGAGATTAATTTAGACAGAATGTTGAGGTTAATTTCAGACAGAATGTTAGGGGTTAATTTAGACAGAATTTTGGGGTTCATTTAGACAGAATGTTGGGGTTCATCTAGACAGAATGTTGGGGATCATTTAGACAGAATGTTGGGGTTCATTTAGACAGAATGTTGTGGTTAACTTAGACAGAATGTTGAGGTTCATTTAGACAGAATGTTGGGGTTCATTTAGACAGAATGTTGGGGTTCATTTAGACAGAATGTTAGAGGTTAATTTAGACAGAATGTTGGGGGTTAATTTAGACAGAATGTTGGGGTTAATTTAGACAGAATGTGGGGGTTAATTTAGACAGAATGTGGGGGTTAATTTAGACAGAATGTTGAGGTTAATTTCAGACAGAATGTTGAGGTTAATTTAGACAGAATGTTGAGGTTAATTTAGACAGAATGTTGGGGGTTAATTTAGACAGAATGTTGGGGTTAATTTAGACAGAATGTTGGGGGTTAATTTAGACAGAATGTTGGGGTTCATTTAGACAGAATGTTTAGGTTAATTTAGACAGAATGTTGGAGGTTAATTTACACAGAATGTTAGGGTTAATTTAGACAGAATGTTGGGGGTTAATTTAGACAGAATGTTGGGGGTTAATTTAGACAGAATGTTGGGGTTCATTTAGACAGAATGTTGGGGTTAATTTAGACAGAATGTTGGGGTTAATTTACACAGAATGTTAGGGTTAATTTAGACAGAATGTTGGGGGTTAATTTAGACAGAATGTTGGGGGTTAATTTAGACAGAATGTTGGGGTTCATTTAGACAGAATGTTGGGGTTCATTTAGACAGAATGTTAGGGTTAATTTAGACAGAATGTTGAGGTTCATTTAGACAGAATGTTGGGGTTCATTTAGACAGAATGTTGGGGTTCATTTAGACAGAATGTTGGGGTTCATTTAGACAGAATGTTGGGGTTAATTTAGATAGAATGTTAGGGGGTTAATTTAGACAGAATGTTAGGGGTTAATTTAGATAGAATGTTAGGGGGTTAATTTAGACAGAATGTTAGGGGTTAATTTAGACAGAATTTTGGGGTTCATTTAGACAGAATGTTGGGGTTAATTTAGACAGAATGTTGGGGTTCATTTAGACAGAATTTTGGGGTTCATTTAGACAGAATGTTGAGGTTAACTTAGACAGAATGTTGAGGTTCATTTAGACAGAATGTTGGGGTTCATTTAGACAGAATGTTGGGGTTCATTTAGACAGAATGTTAGAGGTTAATTTAGACAGACTGTTGGGGGTTAATTTAGACAGAATGTTGTTGTTAATTTAGACAGAATGTGGGGGTTAATTTAGACAGAATGTTGGGGGTTAATTTAGACAGAATGTTGGGGTTAATTTAGACAGAATGTGGGGGTTAATTTAGACAGAATGTGGGGGTTAATTTAGACAGAATGTTAGGGGGTTAATTTAGACAGAATGTTGAGGTTAATTTAGACAGAATGTTGGAGGTTAATTTAGACAGAATGTTGAGGTTAATTTAGACAGAATGTTGGGGGTTAATTTAGACAGAATGTTGAGGTTAATTTAGACAGAATGTTGGGGGTTAATTTAGACAGAATGTTGGTGTTCATTTAGACAGAATGTTGGAGGTTAATTTAGACAGAATTTTGGGTTTCATTTAGACAGAATGTTGGGGTTAATTTAGACAGAATGTTAGGGTTAATTTAGACAGAATGTTGAGGTTCATTTAGACAGAATGTTGGGGTTCATTTAGACAGAATGTTGGGGTTCATTTAGACAGAATGTTGGGGTTCATTTAGACAGAATGTTGGGGTTAATTTAGATAGAATGTTAGGGGGTTAATTTAGACAGAATGTTAGGGGTTCATTTAGATAGAATGTTAGGGGGTTAATTTAGACAGAATGTTGGGGTTCATTTAGACAGAATGTTGGGGTTCATTTAGACAGAATGTTAGGGTTAATTTAGACAGAATGTTGAGGTTCATTTAGACAGAATGTTGGGGTTAATTTAGACAGAATTTTGGGGTTCATTTAGACAGAATGTTGGGGTTCATTTAGACAGAATGTTGAGGTTAACTTAGACAGAATGTTGAGGTTCATTTAGACAGAATGTTGGGGTTCATTTAGACAGAATGTTGGGGTTCATTTAGACAGAATGTTAGAGGTTAATTTAGACAGAATGTTGGGGGTTAATTTAGACAGAATGTTGGGGTTAATTTAGACAGAATGTGGGGGTTAATTTAGACAGAATGTGGGGGTTAATTTAGACAGAATGTTGGTGGGTTAATTTAGACAGAATGTTAGAGATTAATTTAGACAGAATGTTGAGGTTAATTTCAGACAGAATGTTAGGGGTTAATTTAGACAGAATTTTGGGGTTCATTTAGACAGAATGTTGGGGTTCATCTAGACAGAATGTTGGGGATCATTTAGACAGAATGTTGGGGTTCATTTAGACAGAATGTTGTGGTTAACTTAGACAGAATGTTGAGGTTCATTTAGACAGAATGTTGGGGTTCATTTAGACAGAATGTTGGGGTTCATTTAGACAGAATGTTAGAGGTTAATTTAGACAGAATGTTGGGGGTTAATTTAGACAGAATGTTGGGGTTAATTTAGACAGAATGTGGGGGTTAATTTAGACAGAATGTGGGGGTTAATTTAGACAGAATGTTGAGGTTAATTTCAGACAGAATGTTGAGGTTAATTTAGACAGAATGTTGAGGTTAATTTAGACAGAATGTTGGGGGTTAATTTAGACAGAATGTTGGGGTTAATTTAGACAGAATGTTGGGGGTTAATTTAGACAGAATGTTGGGGTTCATTTAGACAGAATGTTTAGGTTAATTTAGACAGAATGTTGGAGGTTAATTTACACAGAATGTTAGGGTTAATTTAGACAGAATGTTGGGGGTTAATTTAGACAGAATGTTGGGGGTTAATTTAGACAGAATGTTGGGGTTCATTTAGACAGAATGTTGGGGTTAATTTAGACAGAATGTTGGGGTTAATTTACACAGAATGTTAGGGTTAATTTAGACAGAATGTTGGGGGTTAATTTAGACAGAATGTTGGGGGTTAATTTAGACAGAATGTTGGGGTTCATTTAGACAGAATGTTGGGGTTCATTTAGACAGAATGTTAGGGTTAATTTAGACAGAATGTTGAGGTTCATTTAGACAGAATGTTGGGGTTCATTTAGACAGAATGTTGGGGTTCATTTAGACAGAATGTTGGGGTTCATTTAGACAGAATGTTGGGGTTAATTTAGATAGAATGTTAGGGGGTTAATTTAGACAGAATGTTAGGGGTTAATTTAGATAGAATGTTAGGGGGTTAATTTAGACAGAATGTTAGGGGTTAATTTAGACAGAATTTTGGGGTTCATTTAGACAGAATGTTGGGGTTAATTTAGACAGAATGTTGGGGTTCATTTAGACAGAATTTTGGGGTTCATTTAGACAGAATGTTGAGGTTAACTTAGACAGAATGTTGAGGTTCATTTAGACAGAATGTTGGGGTTCATTTAGACAGAATGTTGGGGTTCATTTAGACAGAATGTTAGAGGTTAATTTAGACAGACTGTTGGGGGTTAATTTAGACAGAATGTTGTTGTTAATTTAGACAGAATGTGGGGGTTAATTTAGACAGAATGTTGGGGGTTAATTTAGACAGAATGTTGGGGTTAATTTAGACAGAATGTGGGGGTTAATTTAGACAGAATGTGGGGGTTAATTTAGACAGAATGTTAGGGGGTTAATTTAGACAGAATGTTGAGGTTAATTTAGACAGAATGTTGGAGGTTAATTTAGACAGAATGTTGAGGTTAATTTAGACAGAATGTTAGGGGTTAATTTAGACAGAATGTTAGAGGTTAATTTAGACAGAATGTTGAGGTTAATTTAGACAGAATGTTAGAGGTTAATTTAGACAGAATGTTAGGGGGTTAATTTAGACAGAATGTTGGGGTTCATTTAGACAGAATGTTAGGGTTATTTTAGACAGAATGTTAGGGGGTTAATTTAGACAGAATGTGGGGGTTAATTTAGACAGAATGTTGGGGTTAATTTAGACAGAATGTTGAGGTTAATTTAGACAGAATGTTGGGGGTTAATTTAGACAGAATGTTGAGGTTAATTTAGACAGAATGTTGGGGTTAATTTAGACAGAATGTTAGTGTTAATTTCAGACAGAATGTTGAGGTTAATTTAGACAGAATGTGGGGGTTAATTTAGACAGAATGTTGGGGTTAATTTAGACAGAATGTTGGGGTTAATTTAGACAGAATGTTGGGGGTTAATTTAGACAGAATGTTGCGGTTAATTTAGACAGAATGTTGAGGTTAATTTCAGACATAATGTTGGGGTTAATTTCAGACAGAATGTTGAGGTTAATGTAGACAGAATGTTGAGGTTAATTTAGACAGAATGTTGAGGTTAATTTAGACAGAATGTTAGGGGTTAATTTAGACAGAATGTTGGGGTTAATTTAGACAGAATGTTAGAGGTTAATTTAGACAGAATGTAGGGGTAATTTAGACAGAATGTTAGGGGGTTAATTTAGACAGAATGTTGAGGTTAATTTAGACAGAATGTTGGAGGTTAATTTAGACAGAATGTTGAGGTTAATTTAGACAGAATGTTAGGGGTTAATTTAGACAGAATGTTAGAGGTTAATTTAGACAGAATGTTGAGGTTAATTTAGACAGAATGTTAGAGGTTAATTTAGACAGAATGTTAGGGGGTTAATTTAGACAGAATGTTGGGGTTCATTTAGACAGAATGTTAGGGTTATTTTAGACAGAATGTTAGGGGGTTAATTTAGACAGAATGTTAGGGGGTTAATTTAGACAGAATGTTGGGGTTAATTTAGACAGAATGTTGACGTTAATTTCAGACAGAATGTTGAGGTTAATTTAGACAGAATGTTAGGGGGTTAATTTAGACAGAATGTTAGAGGTTAATTTAGACATAATGTTGGGGTTAATTTAGACAGAATGTTAGGGGTTAATTTAGACAGAATGTTAGAGGTTAATTTAGACAGAATGTTAGGGGTTAATTTCAGACAGAATGTTGAGGTTAATTTAGACAGAATGTTTAGGTTAATTTAGACAGAATGTTGAGGTTAATTTAGACAGAATGTTTAGGTTAATTTCAGACAGAATGTTGAGGTTAATTTAGACAGAATGTTGAGGTTAATTTAGACAGAATGTTGGGGGTTAATTTAGACAGAATGTTGAGGTTAATTTAGACAGAATGTTGGGGGTTAATTTAGACAGAATGTTGGTGTTCATTTAGACAGAATGTTGGAGGTTAATTTAGACAGAATTTTGGGTTTCATTTAGACAGAATGTTGGGGTTAATTTAGACAGAATGTTAGGGTTAATTTAGACAGAATGTTGAGGTTCATTTAGACAGAATGTTGGGGTTCATTTAGACAGAATGTTGGGGTTCATTTAGACAGAATGTTGGGGTTCATTTAGACAGAATGTTGGGGTTAATTTAGATAGAATGTTAGGGGGTTAATTTAGACAGAATGTTAGGGGTTCATTTAGATAGAATGTTAGGGGGTTAATTTAGACAGAATGTTGGGGTTCATTTAGACAGAATGTTAGAGGTTAATTTAGACAGAATGTTGGGGGTTAATTTAGACAGAATGTTGGGGTTAATTTAGACAGAATGTGGGGGTTAATTTAGACAGAATGTGGGGGTTAATTTAGACAGAATGTTGGTGGGTTAATTTAGACAGAATGTTAGAGATTAATTTAGACAGAATGTTGAGGTTAATTTCAGACAGAATGTTAGGGGTTAATTTAGACAGAATTTTGGGGTTCATTTAGACAGAATGTTGGGGTTCATCTAGACAGAATGTTGGGGATCATTTAGACAGAATGTTGGGGTTCATTTAGACAGAATGTTGTGGTTAACTTAGACAGAATGTTGAGGTTCATTTAGACAGAATGTTGGGGTTCATTTAGACAGAATGTTGGGGTTCATTTAGACAGAATGTTAGAGGTTAATTTAGACAGAATGTTGGGGGTTAATTTAGACAGAATGTTGGGGTTAATTTAGACAGAATGTGGGGGTTAATTTAGACAGAATGTGGGGGTTAATTTAGACAGAATGTTGAGGTTAATTTCAGACAGAATGTTGAGGTTAATTTAGACAGAATGTTGAGGTTAATTTAGACAGAATGTTGGGGGTTAATTTAGACAGAATGTTGGGGTTAATTTAGACAGAATGTTGGGGGTTAATTTAGACAGAATGTTGGGGTTCATTTAGACAGAATGTTTAGGTTAATTTAGACAGAATGTTGGAGGTTAATTTACACAGAATGTTAGGGTTAATTTAGACAGAATGTTGGGGGTTAATTTAGACAGAATGTTGGGGGTTAATTTAGACAGAATGTTGGGGTTCATTTAGACAGAATGTTGGGGTTAATTTAGACAGAATGTTGGGGTTAATTTACACAGAATGTTAGGGTTAATTTAGACAGAATGTTGGGGGTTAATTTAGACAGAATGTTGGGGGTTAATTTAGACAGAATGTTGGGGTTCATTTAGACAGAATGTTGGGGTTCATTTAGACAGAATGTTAGGGTTAATTTAGACAGAATGTTGAGGTTCATTTAGACAGAATGTTGGGGTTCATTTAGACAGAATGTTGGGGTTCATTTAGACAGAATGTTGGGGTTCATTTAGACAGAATGTTGGGGTTAATTTAGATAGAATGTTAGGGGGTTAATTTAGACAGAATGTTAGGGGTTAATTTAGATAGAATGTTAGGGGGTTAATTTAGACAGAATGTTAGGGGTTAATTTAGACAGAATTTTGGGGTTCATTTAGACAGAATGTTGGGGTTCATTTAGACAGAATGTTGGGGTTCATTTAGACAGAATTTTGGGGTTCATTTAGACAGAATGTTGAGGTTAACTTAGACAGAATGTTGAGGTTCATTTAGACAGAATGTTGGGGTTCATTTAGACAGAATGTTGGGGTTCATTTAGACAGAATGTTAGAGGTTAATTTAGACAGACTGTTGGGGGTTAATTTAGACAGAATGTTGTTGTTAATTTAGACAGAATGTGGGGGTTAATTTAGACAGAATGTTGGGGGTTAATTTAGACAGAATGTTGGGGTTAATTTAGACAGAATGTGGGGGTTAATTTAGACAGAATGTGGGGGTTAATTTAGACAGAATGTTAGGGGGTTAATTTAGACAGAATGTTGAGGTTAATTTAGACAGAATGTTGGAGGTTAATTTAGACAGAATGTTGAGGTTAATTTAGACAGAATGTTAGGGGTTAATTTAGACAGAATGTTAGAGGTTAATTTAGACAGAATGTTGAGGTTAATTTAGACAGAATGTTAGAGGTTAATTTAGACAGAATGTTAGGGGGTTAATTTAGACAGAATGTTGGGGTTCATTTAGACAGAATGTTAGGGTTATTTTAGACAGAATGTTAGGGGGTTAATTTAGACAGAATGTGGGGGTTAATTTAGACAGAATGTTGGGGTTAATTTAGACAGAATGTTGAGGTTAATTTAGACAGAATGTTGGGGGTTAATTTAGACAGAATGTTGAGGTTAATTTAGACAGAATGTTGGGGTTAATTTAGACAGAATGTTAGTGTTAATTTCAGACAGAATGTTGAGGTTAATTTAGACAGAATGTGGGGGTTAATTTAGACAGAATGTTGGGGTTAATTTAGACAGAATGTTGGGGTTAATTTAGACAGAATGTTGGGGGTTAATTTAGACAGAATGTTGCGGTTAATTTAGACAGAATGTTGAGGTTAATTTCAGACAGAATGTTGGGGTTAATTTCAGACAGAATGTTGAGGTTAATGTAGACAGAATGTTGAGGTTAATTTAGACAGAATGTTGAGGTTAATTTAGACAGAATGTTAGGGGTTAATTTAGACAGAATGTTGGGGTTAATTTAGACAGAATGTTAGAGGTTAATTTAGACAGAATGTAGGGGTAATTTAGACAGAATGTTAGGGGGTTAATTTAGACAGAATGTTGAGGTTAATTTAGACAGAATGTTGGAGGTTAATTTAGACAGAATGTTGAGGTTAATTTAGACAGAATGTTAGGGGTTAATTTAGACAGAATGTTAGAGGTTAATTTAGACAGAATGTTGAGGTTAATTTAGACAGAATGTTAGAGGTTAATTTAGACAGAATGTTAGGGGGTTAATTTAGACAGAATGTTGGGGTTCATTTAGACAGAATGTTAGGGTTATTTTAGACAGAATGTTAGGGGGTTAATTTAGACAGAATGTGGGGGTTAATTTAGACAGAGTGTTGAGGTTAATTTAGACAGAATGTTAGGGGGTTAATTTAGACAGAATGTTGGGGTTAATTTAGACAGAATGTTGACGTTAATTTCAGACAGAATGTTGAGGTTAATTTAGACAGAATGTTAGGGGGTTAATTTAGACAGAATGTTAGAGGTTAATTTAGACATAATGTTGGGGTTAATTTAGACAGAATGTTAGGGGTTAATTTAGACAGAATGTTAGAGGTTAATTTAGACAGAATGTTAGGGGTTAATTTCAGACAGAATGTTGAGGTTAATTTAGACAGAATGTTTAGGTTAATTTAGACAGAATGTTGAGGTTAATTTAGACAGAATGTTTAGGTTAATTTCAGACAGAATGTTGAGGTTAATTTAGACAGAATGTTGAGGTTAATTTAGACAGAATGTTGGGGGTTAATTTAGACAGAATGTTGAGGTTAATTTAGACAGAATGTTGGGGGTTAATTTAGACAGAATGTTGGTGTTCATTTAGACAGAATGTTGGAGGTTAATTTAGACAGAATTTTGGGTTTCATTTAGACAGAATGTTGGGGTTAATTTAGACAGAATGTTAGGGTTAATTTAGACAGAATGTTGAGGTTCATTTAGACAGAATGTTGGGGTTCATTTAGACAGAATGTTGGGGTTCATTTAGACAGAATGTTGGGGTTCATTTAGACAGAATGTTGGGGTTAATTTAGATAGAATGTTAGGGGGTTAATTTAGACAGAATGTTAGGGGTTCATTTAGATAGAATGTTAGGGGGTTAATTTAGACAGAATGTTGGGGTTCATTTAGACAGAATGTTGGGGTTCATTTAGACAGAATGTTAGGGTTAATTTAGACAGAATGTTGAGGTTCATTTAGACAGAATGTTGGGGTTAATTTAGACAGAATTTTGGGGTTCATTTAGACAGAATGTTGGGGTTCATTTAGACAGAATGTTGGGGTTCATTTAGACAGAATGTTGGGGTTCATTTAGACAGAATGTTGAGGTTAACTTAGACAGAATGTTGAGGTTCATTTAGACAGAATGTTGGGGTTCATTTAGACAGAATGTTGGGGTTCATTTAGACAGAATGTTAGAGGTTAATTTAGACAGAATGTTGGGGGTTAATTTAGACAGAATGTTGGGGTTAATTTAGACAGAATGTGGGGGTTAATTTAGACAGAATGTGGGGGTTAATTTAGACAGAATGTTGGAGGTTAATTTAGACAGAATGTTGAGGTTAATTTAGACAGAATGTTAGGGGTTAATTTAGACAGAATGTTAGAGGTTAATTTAGACAGAATGTTGAGGTTAATTTAGACAGAATGTTAGAGGTTAATTTAGACAGAATGTTAGGGGGTTAATTTAGACAGAATGTTGGGGTTCATTTAGACAGAATGTTAGGGTTATTTTAGACAGAATGTTAGGGGGTTAATTTAGACAGAATGTGGGGGTTAATTTAGACAGAATGTTAGGGGTTAATTTAGACAGAATGTTAGAGGTTAATTTAGACAGAATGTTAGGGGTTAATTTCAGACAGAATGTTGAGGTTAATTTAGACAGAATGTTTAGGTTAATTTAGACAGAATGTTGAGGTTAATTTAGACAGAATGTTTAGGTTAATTTCAGACAGAATGTTGAGGTTAATTTAGACAGAATGTTGAGGTTAATTTAGACAGAATGTTGGGGGTTAATTTAGACAGAATGTTGAGGTTAATTTAGACAGAATGTTGGGGGTTAATTTAGACAGAATGTTGGTGTTCATTTAGACAGAATGTTGGAGGTTAATTTAGACAGAATTTTGGGTTTCATTTAGACAGAATGTTGGGGTTAATTTAGACAGAATGTTAGGGTTAATTTAGACAGAATGTTGAGGTTCATTTAGACAGAATGTTGGGGTTCATTTAGACAGAATGTTGGGGTTCATTTAGACAGAATGTTGGGGTTCATTTAGACAGAATGTTGGGGTTAATTTAGATAGAATGTTAGGGGGTTAATTTAGACAGAATGTTAGGGGTTCATTTAGATAGAATGTTAGGGGGTTAATTTAGACAGAATGTTGGGGTTCATTTAGACAGAATGTTGGGGTTCATTTAGACAGAATGTTAGGGTTAATTTAGACAGAATGTTGAGGTTCATTTAGACAGAATGTTGGGGTTAATTTAGACAGAATTTTGGGGTTCATTTAGACAGAATGTTGGGGTTCATTTAGACAGAATGTTGGGGTTCATTTAGACAGAATGTTGGGGTTCATTTAGACAGAATGTTGAGGTTAACTTAGACAGAATGTTGAGGTTCATTTAGACAGAATGTTGGGGTTCATTTAGACAGAATGTTGGGGTTCATTTAGACAGAATGTTAGAGGTTAATTTAGACAGAATGTTGGGGGTTAATTTAGACAGAATGTTGGGGTTAATTTAGACAGAATGTGGGGGTTAATTTAGACAGAATGTGGGGGTTAATTTAGACAGAATGTTGGTGGGTTAATTTAGACAGAATGTTAGAGATTAATTTAGACAGAATGTTGAGGTTAATTTCAGACAGAATGTTAGGGGTTAATTTAGACAGAATTTTGGGGTTCATTTAGACAGAATGTTGGGGTTCATCTAGACAGAATGTTGGGGATCATTTAGACAGAATGTTGGGGTTAATTTAGACAGAATGTGGGGGTTAATTTAGACAGAATGTGGGGGTTAATTTAGACAGAATGTTGAGGTTAATTTCAGACAGAATGTTGAGGTTAATTTAGACAGAATGTTGAGGTTAATTTAGACAGAATGTTGGGGGTTAATTTAGACAGAATGTTGGGGTTAATTTAGACAGAATGTTGGGGGTTAATTTAGACAGAATGTTGGGGTTCATTTAGACAGAATGTTGGGGTTCATTTAGACAGAATGTTGGAGGTTAATTTACACAGAATGTTAGGGTTAATTTAGACAGAATGTTGGGGGTTAATTTAGACAGAATGTTGGGGGTTAATTTAGACAGAATGTTGGGGTTCATTTAGACAGAATGTTGGGGTTAATTTAGACAGAATGTTGGGGTTAATTTACACAGAATGTTAGGGTTAATTTAGACAGAATGTTGGGGGTTAATTTAGACAGAATGTTGGGGGTTAATTTAGACAGAATGTTGGGGTTCATTTAGACAGAATGTTGGGGTTCATTTAGACAGAATGTTAGGGTTAATTTAGACAGAATGTTGAGGTTCATTTAGACAGAATGTTGGGGTTCATTTAGACAGAATGTTGGGGTTCATTTAGACAGAATGTTGGGGTTCATTTAGACAGAATGTTGGGGTTAATTTAGATAGAATGTTAGGGGGTTAATTTAGACAGAATGTTAGGGGTTAATTTAGATAGAATGTTAGGGGGTTAATTTAGACAGAATGTTAGGGGTTAATTTAGACAGAATTTTGGGGTTCATTTAGACAGAATGTTGGGGTTCATTTAGACAGAATGTTGGGGTTCATTTAGACAGAATTTTGGGGTTCATTTAGACAGAATGTTGAGGTTAACTTAGACAGAATGTTGAGGTTCATTTAGACAGAATGTTGGGGTTCATTTAGACAGAATGTTGGGGTTCATTTAGACAGAATGTTAGAGGTTAATTTAGACAGAATGTTGGGGGTTAATTTAGACAGAATGTTGTTGTTAATTTAGACAGAATGTGGGGGTTAATTTAGACAGAATGTTGGGGGTTAATTTAGACAGAATGTTGGGGTTAATTTAGACAGAATGTGGGGGTTAATTTAGACAGAATGTGGGGGTTAATTTAGACAGAATGTTAGGGGGTTAATTTAGACAGAATGTTGAGGTTAATTTAGACAGAATGTTGGAGGTTAATTTAGACAGAATGTTGAGGTTAATTTAGACAGAATGTTAGGGGTTAATTTAGACAGAATGTTAGAGGTTAATTTAGACAGAATGTTGAGGTTAATTTAGACAGAATGTTAGAGGTTAATTTAGACAGAATGTTAGGGGGTTAATTTAGACAGAATGCTGGGGTTCATTTAGACAGAATGTTAGGGTTATTTTAGACAGAATGTTAGGGGTTAATTTAGACAGAATGTGGGGGTTAATTTAGACAGAATGTTGAGGTTAATTTAGACAGAATGTTAGGGGGTTAATTTAGACAGAATGTTGGGGTTAATTTAGACAGAATGTTGACGTTAATTTCAGACAGAATGTTGAGGTTAATTTAGACAGAATGTTAGGGGGTTAATTTAGACAGAATGTTAGAGGTTAATTTAGACATAATGTTGGGGTTAATTTAGACAGAATGTTAGGGGTTAATTTAGACAGAATGTTAGAGGTTAATTTAGACAGAATGTTAGGGGTTAATTTCAGACAGAATGTTGAGGTTAATTTAGACAGAATGTTGAGGTTAATTTAGACAGAATGTTTAGGTTAATTTCAGACAGAATGTTGAGGTTAATTTAGACAGAATGTTGAGGTTAATTTAGACAGAATGTTGGGGGTTAATTTAGACAGAATGTTGGGGTTAATTTAGACAGAATGTTGGGGGTTAATTTAGACAGAATGTTGGGGTTAATTTAGACAGAATGTGGGGGTTAATTTAGACAGAATGTTGGGGTTAATTTAGACAGAATGTGGGGGTTAATTTAGACAGAATGTGGGGGTTAATTTAGACAGAATGTTGAGGTTAATTTCAGACAGAATGTTGAGGTTAATTTAGACAGAATGTTGAGGTTAATTTAGACAGAATGTTGGGGGTTAATTTAGACAGAATGTTGGGGTTAATTTAGACAGAATGTTGGGGGTTAATTTAGACAGAATGTTGGGGTTCATTTAGACAGAATGTTTAGGTTAATTTAGACAGAATGTTGGAGGTTAATTTACACAGAATGTTAGGGTTAATTTAGACAGAATGTTGGGGGTTAATTTAGACAGAATGTTGGGGGTTAATTTAGACAGAATGTTGGGGTTCATTTAGACAGAATGTTGGGGTTAATTTAGACAGAATGTTGGGGTTAATTTACACAGAATGTTAGGGTTAATTTAGACAGAATGTTGGGGGTTAATTTAGACAGAATGTTGGGGGTTAATTTAGACAGAATGTTGGGGTTCATTTAGACAGAATGTTGGGGTTCATTTAGACAGAATGTTAGGGTTAATTTAGACAGAATGTTGAGGTTCATTTAGACAGAATGTTGGGGTTCATTTAGACAGAATGTTGGGGTTCATTTAGACAGAATGTTGGGGTTCATTTAGACAGAATGTTGGGGTTAATTTAGATAGAATGTTAGGGGGTTAATTTAGACAGAATGTTAGGGGTTAATTTAGATAGAATGTTAGGGGGTTAATTTAGACAGAATGTTAGGGGTTAATTTAGACAGAATTTTGGGGTTCATTTAGACAGAATGTTGGGGTTCATTTAGACAGAATGTTGGGGTTCATTTAGACAGAATTTTGGGGTTCATTTAGACAGAATGTTGAGGTTAACTTAGACAGAATGTTGAGGTTCATTTAGACAGAATGTTGGGGTTCATTTAGACAGAATGTTGGGGTTCATTTAGACAGAATGTTAGAGGTTAATTTAGACAGACTGTTGGGGGTTAATTTAGACAGAATGTTGTTGTTAATTTAGACAGAATGTGGGGGTTAATTTAGACAGAATGTTGGGGGTTAATTTAGACAGAATGTTGGGGTTAATTTAGACAGAATGTGGGGGTTAATTTAGACAGAATGTGGGGGTTAATTTAGACAGAATGTTAGGGGGTTAATTTAGACAGAATGTTGAGGTTAATTTAGACAGAATGTTGGAGGTTAATTTAGACAGAATGTTGAGGTTAATTTAGACAGAATGTTAGGGGTTAATTTAGACAGAATGTTAGAGGTTAATTTAGACAGAATGTTGAGGTTAATTTAGACAGAATGTTAGAGGTTAATTTAGACAGAATGTTAGGGGGTTAATTTAGACAGAATGTTGGGGTTCATTTAGACAGAATGTTAGGGTTATTTTAGACAGAATGTTAGGGGGTTAATTTAGACAGAATGTGGGGGTTAATTTAGACAGAATGTTGGGGTTAATTTAGACAGAATGTTGAGGTTAATTTAGACAGAATGTTGGGGGTTAATTTAGACAGAATGTTGAGGTTAATTTAGACAGAATGTTGGGGTTAATTTAGACAGAATGTTAGTGTTAATTTCAGACAGAATGTTGAGGTTAATTTAGACAGAATGTGGGGGTTAATTTAGACAGAATGTTGGGGTTAATTTAGACAGAATGTTGGGGTTAATTTAGACAGAATGTTGGGGGTTAATTTAGACAGAATGTTGCGGTTAATTTAGACAGAATGTTGAGGTTAATTTCAGACAGAATGTTGGGGTTAATTTCAGACAGAATGTTGAGGTTAATGTAGACAGAATGTTGAGGTTAATTTAGACAGAATGTTGAGGTTAATTTAGACAGAATGTTAGGGGTTAATTTAGACAGAATGTTGGGGTTAATTTAGACAGAATGTTAGAGGTTAATTTAGACAGAATGTAGGGGTAATTTAGACAGAATGTTAGGGGGTTAATTTAGACAGAATGTTGAGGTTAATTTAGACAGAATGTTGGAGGTTAATTTAGACAGAATGTTGAGGTTAATTTAGACAGAATGTTAGGGGTTAATTTAGACAGAATGTTAGAGGTTAATTTAGACAGAATGTTGAGGTTAATTTAGACAGAATGTTAGAGGTTAATTTAGACAGAATGTTAGGGGGTTAATTTAGACAGAATGTTGGGGTTCATTTAGACAGAATGTTAGGGTTATTTTAGACAGAATGTTAGGGGGTTAATTTAGACAGAATGTGGGGGTTAATTTAGACAGAGTGTTGAGGTTAATTTAGACAGAATGTTAGGGGGTTAATTTAGACAGAATGTTGGGGTTAATTTAGACAGAATGTTGACGTTAATTTCAGACAGAATGTTGAGGTTAATTTAGACAGAATGTTAGGGGGTTAATTTAGACAGAATGTTAGAGGTTAATTTAGACATAATGTTGGGGTTAATTTAGACAGAATGTTAGGGGTTAATTTAGACAGAATGTTAGAGGTTAATTTAGACAGAATGTTAGGGGTTAATTTCAGACAGAATGTTGAGGTTAATTTAGACAGAATGTTTAGGTTAATTTAGACAGAATGTTGAGGTTAATTTAGACAGAATGTTTAGGTTAATTTCAGACAGAATGTTGAGGTTAATTTAGACAGAATGTTGAGGTTAATTTAGACAGAATGTTGGGGGTTAATTTAGACAGAATGTTGAGGTTAATTTAGACAGAATGTTGGGGGTTAATTTAGACAGAATGTTGGTGTTCATTTAGACAGAATGTTGGAGGTTAATTTAGACAGAATTTTGGGTTTCATTTAGACAGAATGTTGGGGTTAATTTAGACAGAATGTTAGGGTTAATTTAGACAGAATGTTGAGGTTCATTTAGACAGAATGTTGGGGTTCATTTAGACAGAATGTTGGGGTTCATTTAGACAGAATGTTGGGGTTCATTTAGACAGAATGTTGGGGTTAATTTAGATAGAATGTTAGGGGGTTAATTTAGACAGAATGTTAGGGGTTCATTTAGATAGAATGTTAGGGGGTTAATTTAGACAGAATGTTGGGGTTCATTTAGACAGAATGTTGGGGTTCATTTAGACAGAATGTTAGGGTTAATTTAGACAGAATGTTGAGGTTCATTTAGACAGAATGTTGGGGTTAATTTAGACAGAATTTTGGGGTTCATTTAGACAGAATGTTGGGGTTCATTTAGACAGAATGTTGGGGTTCATTTAGACAGAATGTTGGGGTTCATTTAGACAGAATGTTGAGGTTAACTTAGACAGAATGTTGAGGTTCATTTAGACAGAATGTTGGGGTTCATTTAGACAGAATGTTGGGGTTCATTTAGACAGAATGTTAGAGGTTAATTTAGACAGAATGTTGGGGGTTAATTTAGACAGAATGTTGGGGTTAATTTAGACAGAATGTGGGGGTTAATTTAGACAGAATGTGGGGGTTAATTTAGACAGAATGTTGGAGGTTAATTTAGACAGAATGTTGAGGTTAATTTAGACAGAATGTTAGGGGTTAATTTAGACAGAATGTTAGAGGTTAATTTAGACAGAATGTTGAGGTTAATTTAGACAGAATGTTAGAGGTTAATTTAGACAGAATGTTAGGGGGTTAATTTAGACAGAATGTTGGGGTTCATTTAGACAGAATGTTAGGGTTATTTTAGACAGAATGTTAGGGGGTTAATTTAGACAGAATGTGGGGGTTAATTTAGACAGAATGTTAGGGGTTAATTTAGACAGAATGTTAGAGGTTAATTTAGACAGAATGTTAGGGGTTAATTTCAGACAGAATGTTGAGGTTAATTTAGACAGAATGTTTAGGTTAATTTAGACAGAATGTTGAGGTTAATTTAGACAGAATGTTTAGGTTAATTTCAGACAGAATGTTGAGGTTAATTTAGACAGAATGTTGAGGTTAATTTAGACAGAATGTTGGGGGTTAATTTAGACAGAATGTTGAGGTTAATTTAGACAGAATGTTGGGGGTTAATTTAGACAGAATGTTGGTGTTCATTTAGACAGAATGTTGGAGGTTAATTTAGACAGAATTTTGGGTTTCATTTAGACAGAATGTTGGGGTTAATTTAGACAGAATGTTAGGGTTAATTTAGACAGAATGTTGAGGTTCATTTAGACAGAATGTTGGGGTTCATTTAGACAGAATGTTGGGGTTCATTTAGACAGAATGTTGGGGTTCATTTAGACAGAATGTTGGGGTTAATTTAGATAGAATGTTAGGGGGTTAATTTAGACAGAATGTTAGGGGTTCATTTAGATAGAATGTTAGGGGGTTAATTTAGACAGAATGTTGGGGTTCATTTAGACAGAATGTTGGGGTTCATTTAGACAGAATGTTAGGGTTAATTTAGACAGAATGTTGAGGTTCATTTAGACAGAATGTTGGGGTTAATTTAGACAGAATTTTGGGGTTCATTTAGACAGAATGTTGGGGTTCATTTAGACAGAATGTTGGGGTTCATTTAGACAGAATGTTGGGGTTCATTTAGACAGAATGTTGAGGTTAACTTAGACAGAATGTTGAGGTTCATTTAGACAGAATGTTGGGGTTCATTTAGACAGAATGTTGGGGTTCATTTAGACAGAATGTTAGAGGTTAATTTAGACAGAATGTTGGGGGTTAATTTAGACAGAATGTTGGGGTTAATTTAGACAGAATGTGGGGGTTAATTTAGACAGAATGTGGGGGTTAATTTAGACAGAATGTTGGTGGGTTAATTTAGACAGAATGTTAGAGATTAATTTAGACAGAATGTTGAGGTTAATTTCAGACAGAATGTTAGGGGTTAATTTAGACAGAATTTTGGGGTTCATTTAGACAGAATGTTGGGGTTCATCTAGACAGAATGTTGGGGATCATTTAGACAGAATGTTGGGGTTAATTTAGACAGAATGTGGGGGTTAATTTAGACAGAATGTGGGGGTTAATTTAGACAGAATGTTGAGGTTAATTTCAGACAGAATGTTGAGGTTAATTTAGACAGAATGTTGAGGTTAATTTAGACAGAATGTTGGGGGTTAATTTAGACAGAATGTTGGGGTTAATTTAGACAGAATGTTGGGGGTTAATTTAGACAGAATGTTGGGGTTCATTTAGACAGAATGTTGGGGTTCATTTAGACAGAATGTTGGAGGTTAATTTACACAGAATGTTAGGGTTAATTTAGACAGAATGTTGGGGGTTAATTTAGACAGAATGTTGGGGGTTAATTTAGACAGAATGTTGGGGTTCATTTAGACAGAATGTTGGGGTTAATTTAGACAGAATGTTGGGGTTAATTTACACAGAATGTTAGGGTTAATTTAGACAGAATGTTGGGGGTTAATTTAGACAGAATGTTGGGGGTTAATTTAGACAGAATGTTGGGGTTCATTTAGACAGAATGTTGGGGTTCATTTAGACAGAATGTTAGGGTTAATTTAGACAGAATGTTGAGGTTCATTTAGACAGAATGTTGGGGTTCATTTAGACAGAATGTTGGGGTTCATTTAGACAGAATGTTGGGGTTCATTTAGACAGAATGTTGGGGTTAATTTAGATAGAATGTTAGGGGGTTAATTTAGACAGAATGTTAGGGGTTAATTTAGATAGAATGTTAGGGGGTTAATTTAGACAGAATGTTAGGGGTTAATTTAGACAGAATTTTGGGGTTCATTTAGACAGAATGTTGGGGTTCATTTAGACAGAATGTTGGGGTTCATTTAGACAGAATTTTGGGGTTCATTTAGACAGAATGTTGAGGTTAACTTAGACAGAATGTTGAGGTTCATTTAGACAGAATGTTGGGGTTCATTTAGACAGAATGTTGGGGTTCATTTAGACAGAATGTTAGAGGTTAATTTAGACAGAATGTTGGGGGTTAATTTAGACAGAATGTTGTTGTTAATTTAGACAGAATGTGGGGGTTAATTTAGACAGAATGTTGGGGGTTAATTTAGACAGAATGTTGGGGTTAATTTAGACAGAATGTGGGGGTTAATTTAGACAGAATGTGGGGGTTAATTTAGACAGAATGTTAGGGGGTTAATTTAGACAGAATGTTGAGGTTAATTTAGACAGAATGTTGGAGGTTAATTTAGACAGAATGTTGAGGTTAATTTAGACAGAATGTTAGGGGTTAATTTAGACAGAATGTTAGAGGTTAATTTAGACAGAATGTTGAGGTTAATTTAGACAGAATGTTAGAGGTTAATTTAGACAGAATGTTAGGGGGTTAATTTAGACAGAATGCTGGGGTTCATTTAGACAGAATGTTAGGGTTATTTTAGACAGAATGTTAGGGGTTAATTTAGACAGAATGTGGGGGTTAATTTAGACAGAATGTTGAGGTTAATTTAGACAGAATGTTAGGGGGTTAATTTAGACAGAATGTTGGGGTTAATTTAGACAGAATGTTGACGTTAATTTCAGACAGAATGTTGAGGTTAATTTAGACAGAATGTTAGGGGGTTAATTTAGACAGAATGTTAGAGGTTAATTTAGACATAATGTTGGGGTTAATTTAGACAGAATGTTAGGGGTTAATTTAGACAGAATGTTAGAGGTTAATTTAGACAGAATGTTAGGGGTTAATTTCAGACAGAATGTTGAGGTTAATTTAGACAGAATGTTGAGGTTAATTTAGACAGAATGTTTAGGTTAATTTCAGACAGAATGTTGAGGTTAATTTAGACAGAATGTTGAGGTTAATTTAGACAGAATGTTGGGGGTTAATTTAGACAGAATGTTGGGGTTAATTTAGACAGAATGTTGGGGGTTAATTTAGACAGAATGTTGGGGTTAATTTAGACAGAAAGTTGGGGGTTAATGTAGACAGAATGTTGGTGTTCATTTAGACAGAATGTTGGAGGTTAAGTTAGACAGAATTTTGGGTTTCATTTAGACAGAATGTTGGGGTTCATTTAGACAGAATGTTAGGGTTAATTTAGACAGAATGTTGAGGTTCATTTAGACAGAATGTTGGGGTTCATTTAGACAGAATGTTGGGGTTCATTTAGACAGAATGTTGGGGTTCATTTAGACAGAATGTTGGGGTTAATTTAGACAGAATGTTAGGGGTTCATTTAGATAGAATGTTAGGGGGTTAATTTAGACAGAATGTTGGGGTTCATTTAGACAGAATGTTGGGGTTCATTTAGACAGAATGTTAGGGTTAATTTAGACAGAATGTTGAGGTTCATTTCGACAGAATGTTGGGGTTAATTTAGACAGAATTTTGGGGTTCATTTAGACAGAATGTTGGGGTTCATTTAGACAGAATGTTGGGGTTCATTTAGACAGAATGTTGGGGTTCATTTAGACAGAATGTTGAGGTTAACTTAGACAGAATGTTGAGGTTCATTTAGACAGAATGTTGGGGTTCATTTAGACAGAATGTTGGGGTTCATTTAGACAGAATGTTAGAGTTTAATTTAGACAGAATGTTGGGGGCTAATTTAGACAGAATGTTGGGGTTAATTTAGACAGAATGTGGGGGTTAATTTAGACAGAATGTGGGGGTTAATTTAGACAGAATGTTGGTGGGTTAATTTAGACAGAATGTTAGAGATTAATTTAGACAGAATGTTGAGGTTAATTTCAGACAGAATGTTAGGGGTTAATTTAGACAGAATTTTGGGGTTCATTTAGACAGAATGTTGGGGTTCATCTAGACAGAATGTTGGGGATCATTTAGACAGAATGTTGGGGTTCATTTAGACAGAATGTTGAGGTTAACTTAGACAGAATGTTGAGGTTCATTTAGACAGAATGTTGGGGTTCATTTAGACAGAATGTTGGGGTTCATTTAGACAGAATGTTAGAGGTTAATTTAGACAGAATGTTGGGGGTTAATTTAGACAGAATGTTGGGGTTAATTTAGACAGAATGTGGGGGTTAATTTAGACAGAATGTGGGGGTTAATTTAGACAGAATGTTGAGGTTAATTTCAGACAGAATGTTGAGGTTAATTTAGACAGAATGTTGAGGTTAATTTAGACAGAATGTTGGGGGTTAATTTAGACAGAATGTTGGGGTTAATTTAGACAGAATGTTGGGGGTTAATTTAGACAGAATGTTGGGGTTCATTTAGACAGAATGTTTAGGTTAATTTAGACAGAATGTTGGAGGTTAATTTACACAGAATGTTAGGGTTAATTTAGACAGAATGCTGGGGGTTAATTTAGACAGAATGTTGGGGGTTAATTTAGACAGAATGTTGGGGTTAATTTAGACAGAATGTTGGGGTTAATTTACACAGAATGTTAGGGTTAATTTAGACAGAATGTTGGGGGTTAATTTAGACAGAATGTTGGGGGTTAATTTAGACAGAATGTTGGGTTTCATTTAGACAGAATGTTGGGGTTCATTTAGACAGAATGTTAGGGTTAATTTAGACAGAATGTTGAGGTTCATTTAGACAGAATGTTGGGGTTCATTTAGACAGAATGTTGGGGTTCATTTAGACAGAATGTTGGGGTTCATTTAGACAGAATGTTGGGGTTAATTTAGATAGAATGTTAGGGGGTTAATTTAGACAGAATGTTAGGGGTTAATTTAGATAGAATGTTAGGAGGTTAATTTAGACAGAATGTTAGGGGTTAATTTAGACAGAATTTTGGGGTTCATTTAGACAGAATGTTGGGGTTCATTTAGACAGAATGTTGGGGTTCATTTAGACAGAATTTTGGGGTTCATTTAGACAGAATGTTGAGGTTAACTTAGACAGAATGTTGAGATTCATTTAGACAGAATGTTGGGGGTTAATTTAGACAGAATGTTGGGGTTAATTTAGACAGAATGTTGGGGTTAATTTACACAGAATGTTAGGGTTAATTTAGACAGAATGTTGGGGGTTAATTTAGACAGAATGTTGGGGGTTAATTTAGACAGAATGTTAGGGGTTAATTTAGACAGAATTTTGGGGTTCATTTAGACAGAATGTTGGGGTTCATTTAGACAGAATGTTGGGGTTCATTTAGACAGAATTTTGGGGTTCATTTAGACAGAATGTTGAGGTTAACTTAGACAGAATGTTGAGATTCATTTAGACAGAATGTTGGGGTTCATTTAGACAGAATGTTGGGGTTCATTTAGACAGAATGTTAGAGGTTAATTTAGACAGAATGTTGGGGGTTAATTTAGACAGAATGTTGTTGTTAATTTAGACAGAATGTGGGGGTTAATTTAGACAGAATGTTGGGGTTAATTTAGACAGAATGTTAGAGGTTAATTTAGACAGAATGTAGGGGTTAATTTAGACAGAATGTTAGGGGGTTAATTTAGACAGAATGTTGAGGTTAATTTAGACAGAATGTTGGAGGTTAATTTAGACAGAATGTTGAGGTTAATTTAGACAGAATGTTAGGGGTTAATTTAGACAGAATGTTAGAGGTTAATTTAGACAGAATGTTGAGGTTAATTTAGACAGAATGTTAGAGGTTAATTTAGACAGAATGTTAGGGGGTTAATTTAGACAGAATGTTGGGGTTCATTTAGACAGAATGTTAGGGTTATTTTAGACAGAATGTTAGGGGGTTAATTTAGACAGAATGTGGGGGTTAATTTAGACAGAATGTTGAGGTTAATTTAGACAGAATGTTAGGGGGTTAATTTAGACAGAATGTTAGAGGTTAATTTAGACAGAATGTTAGAGGTTAATTTCAGACAGAATGTTGAGGTTAATTTAGACAGAATGTTAGGGGGTTAATTTAGACAGAATGTTAGAGGTTAATTTAGACATAATGTTGGGGTTAATTTAGACAGAATGTTAGGGGTTAATTTAGACAGAATGTTAGAGGTTAATTTAGACAGAATGTTAGGGGTTAATTTCAGACAGAATGTTGAGGTTAATTTAGACAGAATGTTTAGGTTAATTTAGACAGAATGTTGAGGTTAATTTAGACAGAATGTTGAGGTTAATTTAGACAGAATGTTGGGGGTTAATTTAGACAGAATGTTGGTGTTCATTTAGACAGAATGTTGGAGGTTAATTTAGACAGAATTTTGGGTTTCATTTAGACAGAATGTTGGGGTTAATTTAGACAGAATGTTAGGGTTAATTTAGACAGAATGTTGAGGTTCATTTAGACAGAATGTTGGGGTTCATTTAGACAGAATGTTGGGGTTCATTTAGACAGAATGTTGGGGTTAATTTAGACAGAATGTTGGGGTTAATTTAGACAGAATGTGGGGGTTAATTTAGACAGAATGTGGGGGTTAATTTAGACAGAATGTTGGTGGGTTAATTTAGACAGAATGTTAGAGATTAATTTAGACAGAATTTTGGGGTTCATTTAGACAGAATGTTGGGGTTCATCTAGACAGAATGTTGGGGATCATTTAGACAGAATGTTGGGGTTAATTTAGACAGAATGTGGGGGTTAATTTAGACAGAATGTGGGGGTTAATTTAGACAGAATGTTGAGGTTAATTTCAGACAGAATGTTGAGGTTAATTTAGACAGAATGTTGAGGTTAATTTAGACAGAATGTTGGGGGTTAATTTAGACAGAATGTTGGGGTTAATTTAGACAGAATGTTGGGGGTTAATTTAGACAGAATGTTGGGGTTCATTTAGACAGAATGTTGGGGTTCATTTAGACAGAATGTTGGGGTTAATTTAGACAGAATGTGGGGGTTAATTTAGACAGAATGTGGGGGTTAATTTAGACAGAATGTTGAGGTTAATTTCAGACAGAATGTTGAGGTTAATTTAGACAGAATGTTGAGGTTAATTTAGACAGAATGTTGGGGGTTAATTTAGACAGAATGTTGGGGTTAATTTAGACAGAATGTTGGGGGTTAATTTAGACAGAATGTTGGGGTTCATTTAGACAGAATGTTGGGGTTCATTTAGACAGAATGTTGGAGGTTAATTTACACAGAATGTTAGGGTTAATTTAGACAGAATGTTGGGGGTTAATTTAGACAGAATGTGGGGGTTAATTTAGACAGAATGTTGAGGTTAATTTCAGACAGAATGTTGAGGTTAATTTAGACAGAATGTTGAGGTTAATTTAGACAGAATGTTGGGGGTTAATTTAGACAGAATGTTGGGGTTAATTTAGACAGAATGTTGGGGGTTAATTTAGACAGAATGTTGGGGTTCATTTAGACAGAATGTTGGGGTTCATTTAGACAGAATGTTGGAGGTTAATTTACACAGAATGTTAGGGTTAATTTAGACAGAATGTTGGGGGTTAATTTAGACAGAATGTTGGGGGTTAATTTAGACAGAATGTTGGGGTTCATTTAGACAGAATGTTGGGGTTAATTTAGACAGAATGTTGGGGTTCATTTAGACAGAATGTTGGAGGTTAATTTACACAGAATGTTAGGGTTAATTTAGACAGAATGTTGGGGGTTAATTTAGACAGAATGTTGGGGTTCATTTAGACAGAATGTTGGAGGTTAATTTACACAGAATGTTGGGGTTAATTTACACAGAATGTTAGGGTTAATTTAGACAGAATGTTGGGGGTTAATTTAGACAGAATGTTGGGGTTAATTTACACAGAATGTTAGGGTTAATTTAGACAGAATGTTGGGGGTTAATTTAGACAGAATGTTGGGGGTTAATTTAGACAGAATGTTGGGGTTAATTTACACAGAATGTTAGGGTTAATTTAGACAGAATGTTGGGGGTTAATTTAGACAGAATGTTGGGGGTTAATTTAGACAGAATGTTGGGGTTCATTTAGACAGAATGTTGGGGTTCATTTAGACAGAATGTTGGGGTTAATTTAGACAGAATGTGGGGGTTAATTTAGACAGAATGTGGGGGTTAATTTAGACAGAATGTTGAGGTTAATTTCAGACAGAATGTTGAGGTTAATTTAGACAGAATGTTGAGGTTAATTTAGACAGAATGTTGGGGGTTAATTTAGACAGAATGTTGGGGTTAATTTAGACAGAATGTTGGGGGTTAATTTAGACAGAATGTTGGGGTTCATTTAGACAGAATGTTGGGGTTCATTTAGACAGAATGTTGGAGGTTAATTTACACAGAATGTTAGGGTTAATTTAGACAGAATGTTGGGGGTTAATTTAGACAGAATGTGGGGGTTAATTTAGACAGAATGTTGAGGTTAATTTCAGACAGAATGTTGAGGTTAATTTAGACAGAATGTTGAGGTTAATTTAGACAGAATGTTGGGGGTTAATTTAGACAGAATGTTGGGGTTAATTTAGACAGAATGTTGGGGGTTAATTTAGACAGAATGTTGGGGTTCATTTAGACAGAATGTTGGGGTTCATTTAGACAGAATGTTGGAGGTTAATTTACACAGAATGTTAGGGTTAATTTAGACAGAATGTTGGGGGTTAATTTAGACAGAATGTTGGGGGTTAATTTAGACAGAATGTTGGGGTTCATTTAGACAGAATGTTGGGGTTAATTTAGACAGAATGTTGGGGTTCATTTAGACAGAATGTTGGAGGTTAATTTACACAGAATGTTAGGGTTAATTTAGACAGAATGTTGGGGGTTAATTTAGACAGAATGTTGGGGTTCATTTAGACAGAATGTTGGAGGTTAATTTACACAGAATGTTGGGGTTAATTTACACAGAATGTTAGGGTTAATTTAGACAGAATGTTGGGGGTTAATTTAGACAGAATGTTGGGGTTAATTTACACAGAATGTTAGGGTTAATTTAGACAGAATGTTGGGGGTTAATTTAGACAGAATGTTGGGGGTTAATTTAGACAGAATGTTGGGGTTCATTTAGACAGAATGTTGGGGTTCATTTAGACAGAATGTTAGGGTTAATTTAGACAGAATGTTGAGGTTCATTTAGACAGAATGTTGGGGTTCATTTATACAGAATGTTGGGGTTCATTTAGACAGAATGTTGGGGGTTAATTTAGACAGAATGTTGGGGTTAATTTACACAGAATGTTAGGGTTAATTTAGACAGAATGTTGGGGGTTAATTTAGACAGAATGTTGGGGTTAATTTACACAGAATGTTAGGGTTAATTTAGACAGAATGTTGGGGTTAATTTACACAGAATGTTAGGGTTAATTTAGACAGAATGTTGGGGGTTAATTTAGACAGAATGTTGGGGGTTAATTTAGACAGAATGTTGGGGTTCATTTAGACAGAATGTTGGGGTTCATTTAGACAGAATGTTGGGGGTTAATTTAGACAGAATGTTGGGGTTAATTTACACAGAATGTTAGGGTTAATTTAGACAGAATGTTGGGGTTAATTTACACAGAATGTTAGGGTTAATTTAGACAGAATGTTGGGGGTTAATTTAGACAGAATGTTGGGGGTTAATTTAGACAGAATGTTGGGGTTCATTTAGACAGAATGTTGGGGTTCATTTAGACAGAATGTTAGGGTTAATTTAGACAGAATGTTGAGGTTCATTTAGACAGAATGTTGGGGTTCATTTAGACAGAATGTTGGGGTTCATTTAGACAGAATGTTGGGGTTAATTTAGATAGAATGTTAGGGGGTTAATTTAGACAGAATGTTAGGGGTTAATTTAGATAGAATGTTAGGGGGTTAATTTAGACAGAATGTTAGGGGTTAATTTAGACAGAATTTTGGGGTTCATTTAGACAGAATGTTGGGGTTCATTTAGACAGAATGTTGGGGTTCATTTAGACAGAATTTTGGGGTTCATTTAGACAGAATGTTAGAGGTTAACTTAGACAGAATGTTGAGGTTCATTTAGACAGAATGTTGTTGTTAATTTAGACAGAATGTGGGGGTTAATTTAGACAGAATGTTGGGGGTTAATTTAGACAGAATGTTGGGGTTAATTTAGACAGAATGTGGGGGTTAATTTAGACAGAATGTGGGGGTTAATTTAGACAGAATGTTAGGGGGTTAATTTAGACAGAATGTTGAGGTTAATTTAGACAGAATGTTGGAGGTTAATTTAGACAGAATGTTGAGGTTAATTTAGACAGAATGTTAGGGGTTAATTTAGACAGAATGTTAGAGGTTAATTTAGACAGAATGTTGAGGTTAATTTAGACAGAATGTTAGAGGTTAATTTAGACAGAATGTTAGGGGGTTAATTTAGACAGAATGCTGGGGTTCATTTAGACAGAATGTTAGGGTTATTTTAGACAGAATGTTAGGGGGTTAATTTAGACAGAATGTTAGGGTTATTTTAGACAGAATGTTAGGGGGTTAATTTAGACAGAATGTGGGGGTTAATTTAGACAGAATGTTGAGGTTAATTTAGACAGAATGTTAGGGGGTTAATTTAGACAGAATGCTGGGGTTAATTTAGACAGAATGTTGACGTTAATTTCAGACAGAATGTTGAGGTTAATTTAGACAGAATGTTAGGGGGTTAATTTAGACAGAATGTTAGAGGTTAATTTAGACATAATGTTGGGGTTAATTTAGACAGAATGTTAGGGGTTAATTTAGACAGAATGTTAGAGGTTAATTTAGACAGAATGTTAGGGGTTAATTTCAGACAGAATGTTGAGGTTAATTTAGACAGAATGTTGAGGTTAATTTAGACAGAATGTTTAGGTTAATTTCAGACAGAATGTTGAGGTTAATTTAGACAGAATGTTGAGGTTAATTTAGACAGAATGTTGAGGTTAATTTAGACAGAATGTTGGGGGTTAATTTAGACAGAATGTTGGGGTTAATTTAGACAGAATGTTGGGGGTTAATTTAGACAGAATGTTGGGGTTAATTTAGACAGAAAGTTGGGGGTTAATTTAGACAGAATGTTGGTGTTCATTTAGACAGAATGTTGGAGGTTAATTTAGACAGAATTTTGGGTTTCATTTAGACAGAATGTTGGGGTTCATTTAGACAGAATGTTAGGGTTAATTTAGACAGAATGTTGAGGTTCATTTAGACAGAATGTTGGGGTTCATTTAGACAGAATGTTGGGGTTCATTTAGACAGAATGTTGGGGTTCATTTAGACAGAATGTTGGGGTTAATTTAGATAGAATGTTAGGGGGTTAATTTAGACAGAATGTTAGGGGTTCATTTAGATAGAATGTTAGGGGGTTAATTTAGACAGAATGTTGGGGTTCATTTAGACAGAATGTTGGGGTTCATTTAGACAGAATGTTAGGGTTAATTTAGACAGAATGTTGAGGTTCATTTCGACAGAATGTTGGGGTTAATTTAGACAGAATTTTGGGGTTCATTTAGACAGAATGTTGGGGTTCATTTAGACAGAATGTTGGGGTTCATTTAGACAGAATGTTGGGGTTCATTTAGACAGAATGTTGAGGTTAACTTAGACAGAATGTTGAGGTTCATTTAGACAGAATGTTGGGGTTCATTTAGACAGAATGTTGGGGTTCATTTAGACAGAATGTTAGAGGTTAATTTAGACAGAATGTTGGGGGCTAATTTAGACAGAATGTTGGGGTTAATTTAGACAGAATGTGGGGGTTAATTTAGACAGAATGTGGGGGTTAATTTAGACAGAATGTTGGTGGGTTAATTTAGACAGAATGTTAGAGATTAATTTAGACAGAATGTTGAGGTTAATTTCAGACAGAATGTTAGGGGTTAATTTAGACAGAATTTTGGGGTTCATTTAGACAGAATGTTGGGGTTCATCTAGACAGAATGTTGGGGATCATTTAGACAGAATGTTGGGGTTCATTTAGACAGAATGTTGAGGTTAACTTAGACAGAATGTTGAGGTTCATTTAGACAGAATGTTGGGGTTCATTTAGACAGAATGTTGGGGTTCATTTAGACAGAATGTTAGAGGTTAATTTAGACAGAATGTTGGGGGTTAATTTAGACAGAATGTTGGGGTTAATTTAGACAGAATGTGGGGGTTAATTTAGACAGAATGTGGGGGTTAATTTAGACAGAATGTTGAGGTTAATTTCAGACAGAATGTTGAGGTTAATTTAGACAGAATGTTGAGGTTAATTTAGACAGAATGTTGGGGGTTAATTTAGACAGAATGTTGGGGTTAATTTAGACAGAATGTTGGGGGTTAATTTAGACAGAATGTTGGGGTTCATTTAGACAGAATGTTTAGGTTAATTTAGACAGAATGTTGGAGGTTAATTTACACAGAATGTTAGGGTTAATTTAGACAGAATGTTGGGGGTTAATTTAGACAGAATGTTGGGGTTAATTTAGACAGAATGTTGGGGTTAATTTACACAGAATGTTAGGGTTAATTTAGACAGAATGTTGGGGGTTAATTTAGACAGAATGTTGGGGGTTAATTTAGACAGAATGTTGGGTTTCATTTAGACAGAATGTTGGGGTTCATTTAGACAGAATGTTAGGGTTAATTTAGACAGATTGTTGAGGTTCATTTAGACAGAATGTTGGGGTTCATTTAGACAGAATGTTGGGGTTCATTTAGACAGAATGTTGGGGTTCATTTAGACAGAATGTTGGGGTTAATTTAGATAGAATGTTAGGGGGTTAATTTAGACAGAATGTTAGGGGTTAATTTAGATAGAATGTTAGGAGGTTAATTTAGACAGAATGTTAGGGGTTAATTTAGACAGAATTTTGGGGTTCATTTAGACAGAATGTTGGGGTTCATTTAGACAGAATGTTGGGGTTCATTTAGACAGAATTCTGGGGTTCATTTAGACAGAATGTTGAGGTTAACTTAGACAGAATGTTGAGATTCATTTAGACAGAATGTTGGGGTTCATTTAGACAGAATGTTGGGGTTCATTTAGACAGAATGTTAGAGGTTAATTTAGACAGAATGTTGGGGGTTAATTTAGACAGAATGTTGTTGTTAATTTAGACAGAATGTGGGGGTTAATTTAGACAGAATGTTGGGGGTTAATTTAGACAGAATGTTGGGGTTAATTTAGACAGAATGTGGGGGTTAATTTAGACAGAATGTGGGGGTTAATTTAGACAGAATGTGGGGGTTAATTTAGACAGAATGTGGGGGTTAATTTAGACAGAATGTTGGGGGTTAATTTAGACAGAATTTGGGGGTTAATTTAGACAGAATGTTGAGGTTAATTTAGACAGAATGTTGGGGTTAATTTAGACAGAATGTTGGGGTTAATTTAGACAGAATGTTAGAGGTTAATTTAGACAGAATGTTGGGGTTAATTTAGACAGAATGTTGGGGTTCATTTAGACAGAATGTTAGGGGGTTAATTTAGACAGAATGTTGGGGTTAATTTAGACAGAATGTTGAGGTTAATTTAGACAGAATGTTGGGGGTTAATTTAGACAGAATGTTGGGGTTAATTTAGACAAAACGTTGGGGTTAATTTAGACAGAATGTTAGTGTTAATTTCAGACAGAATGTTGAGGTTAATTTCAGACAGAATGTTGAGGTTAATTTAGACAGAATGTGGGGGTTAATTTAGACAGAATGTTGGGTTTAATTTAGACAGAATGTTGGGGTTAATTTAGACAGAATTTTGGGGTTAATTTAGACAGAATGTTGGGGTTAATTTAGACAGAATGTTGAGGTTAATTTAGACAGAATGTTGGGGTTCATATAGACAGAATGTTAGAGGTTAAGCTTCAGTCCTGATTTTATCAATGTTTAACCACTGAAGTAATTTCCAGTATAAAAACATCCTGAGGTGGAAAAAACTAAACATTCTGTAGTCAACTGGCGCTGGGATTCATTCAGACCTGCCTTAGCAATGTTTCTACAGTGTCTTTATTTATAATGACCGCATAACCCGGCCAAACCCTAAACAGGATGTCGCTGGGCCAAGTGTGCCTATGGTACTCCTGATCACGGCCGGTTGTGATACAGACTAGGATCGAACCAGGGTCTGTAGTGACGCCTCTAGCACTGTGATGCAGTGCCTTAGACTGCTGCCCCAGTCGGGAGCTCTGAGCCTAGCTATTGAACAGTTTGGTAATATGGATTGCCTAGCTATTGAATGTTTTGGTAAAATGGATAGCCTAGCTATTGAACGGTTTGTTATATGGATAGCCTAGCTATTGAACCGTTTGGTAATATGGATAGCCTAGCTATTGAACGGTTTGGAGTGTATAGTGAAGAAATGGATGAGGTCATTTTGCATGGCCCTGTGCCCCAGGTTGGTAGATAATTCTCTTTAGGGTCAATGGAATGGTCGAAAATGAGCAATCCCTATTTTAATTTAATTCATGGCAAGGTTGCCAAGTGATGGGTCATCACTAGTTACCACAACCACAAAGTCATAAATCCCAGCTATTTCCACATTCTCTTCTTAAAGTCTGATTTTAACCCTAACCTTAACCCTGACCACACTGATAACCCTAATACCTAACCCTGACCACACTGATAACCCTAATGCCTAACCTTAACCACAATGATAACCCTAATGCCTAACCTTAACCACACTGATAACCCTAATACCTAACCTTAACCTTAACCACACTGATAACCCTAATGCCTAACCTTAACCACACTGATAACCCTAATGCCTAACCTTAACCACACTGATAACCCTAATGTCTAACCTTAACCACACTGATAACCTTAATGCCTAACCTTAACCACACTGATACCCCTAATGCCTAACCTTAACCACACTGATAACCCTAATGCCTAACCTTAACCACACTGATACCCCTAATGCCTAACCTTAACCACACTGATAACCCTAATGCCTAACCTTAACCACACTGATAACCCTAATGTCTAACCTTAACCACACTGATAACCCTAATGCCTAACCTTAACCACACTGATAACCCTAATGCCTAACCTTAACCACACTGATAACCCTAATGCTTAACTTTAACCTTAACCACACTGATAACCCTAATACCTAACCTTAACCACACTGATAACCCTAATGCTTAACTTTAACCTTAACCACACTGATAACCCTAATGCCTAACCTTAACCACACTGATAACCCTAATGCCTAACCTTAACCACACTGATAACCCTAATGCCTAACCTTAACCACACTGATAACCCTAATGCCTAACCTTAACCACACTGATAACCCTAATGTCTAACCTTAACCACACTGATAACCCTAATGCCTAACCTTAACCTTAACCACACTGATAACCCTAATGCTTAACTTTAACCTTAACCACACTGATAACCCTAATGCCTAACCTTAACCACACTGATAACCCTAATGTCTAACCTTAACCACACTGATAACCCTAATGCCTAACCTTAACCTTAACCACACTGATAACCCTAATGCCTAACCTTAACCACACTGATAACCCTAATGTCTAACCTTAACCACACTGATAACCCTAATGCCTAACCTTAACCACACTGATAACCCTAATGCCTAACCTTAACCACACTGATAACCCTAATGCTTAACTTTAACCTTAACCACACTGATACCCCTAATGCCTAACCTTAACCACACTGATAACCCTAATGCTTAACTTTAACCTTAACCACACTGATAACCCTAATGCCTAACCTTAACCACACTGATAACCCTAATGCCTAACCTTAACCACACTGATAACCCTAATGCCTAACCTTAACCACACTGATAACCCTAATGCCTAACCTTAACCACACTGATAACCCTAATGCTTAACTTTAACCTTAACCACACTGATAACCCTAATGCCTAACCTTAACCACACTGATAACCCTAATGTCTAACCTTAACCACACTGATAACCCTAATGCCTAACCTTAACCACACTGATAACCCTAATGCTTAACTTTAACCTTAACCACACCGATAACCCTAATGCCTAACCTTAACCACACTGATAACCCTAATGCCTAACCTTAACCACACTGATAACCCTAATGCCTAACCTTAACCACACTGATAACCCTAATGCCTAACCTTAACCACACTGATAACCCTAATGCCTAACCTTAACCACACTGATAACCCTAATGCCTAACCTTAACCACACTGATAACCCTAATGCCTAACCTTAACCACACTGATAACCCTAATACCTAACCTTAACCTTAACCACACTGATAACCCTAATGCCTAACCTTAACCACACTGATAACCTTAATGCCTAACCTTAACCACACTGATAACCCTAATGCTTAACTTTAACCTTAACCACACTGATAACCCTAATGTCTAACCTTAACCACACTGATAACCCTAATGCCTAACCTTAACCACACTGATAACCCTAATGCCTAACCTTAACCACACTGATAACCCTAATGCTTAACTTTAACCTTAACCACACTGATAACCCTAATGTCTAACCTTAACCACACTGATAACCCTAATGCCTAACCTTAACCACACTGATAACCCTAATGCTTAACTTTAACCTTAACCACACTGATAACCCTAATGCCTAACCTTAACCACACTGATAACCCTAATGTCTAACCTTAACCACACTGATAACCTTAATGCCTAACCTTAACCACACTGATAACCCTAATGCCTAACCTTAACCACACTGATAACCCTAATGCCTAACCTTAACCACACTGATAACCCTAATGCCTAACCTTAACCACACTGATAACCCTAATGCCTAACCTTAACCACACTGATAACCCTAATGCCTAACCTTAACCACACTGATAACCCTAATGCCTAACCTTAACCACACTGATAACCCTAATGCCTAACCTTAACCACACTGATAACCCTAATGCCTAACCTTAACCACACTGATAACCCTAATGCCTAACCTTAACCACACTGATAACCCTAATGCCTAACCTTAACCACACTGATAACCCTAATGCCTAACCTTAACCACACTGATAACCCTAATGCCTAACCTTAACCACACTGATAACCTTAATGCCTAACCTTAACCACACTGATAACCCTAATGCTTAACTTTAACCTTAACCACACTGATAACCCTAATGCCTAACCTTAACCACACTGATAACCCTAATGCCTAACCTTAACCACACTGACAACCCTAATGCCTAACCTTAACCTTAACCACACTGATAACCCTAATGCCTAACCTTAACCACACTGATAACCCTAATGCCTAACCTTAACCACACTGATAACCCTAATGCCTAACCTTAACCACACTGATAACCCTAATGCCTAACCACACTGATAACCCTAATGCCTAACCTTAACCACACTGATAACCCTAATGCCTAACCTTAACCACACTGATAACCCTAATGCCTAACCTTAACCACACTGATTACCCTAATGCCTAACCTTAACCACACTGATAACCCTAATGCCTAACCACACTGATAACCCTAATGCCTAAACTTAACCACACTGGTAACCCTAATGCCTAACCTTAACCACACTGATTACCCTAATGCCTAACCTTAACCACACTGATAACCCTAATGCCTAACCTTAACCACACTGATAACCCTAATGCCTAACCACACTGATAACCCTAATGCCTAACCACACTGATAACCCTAATGCCTAACCTTGACCACACTGATAACCCTAATGCCTAACCTTAACCACATTGATAACCCTAATGCCTAACCTTAACCACATTGATAACCCTAATGCCTAACCTTAACCACACTGATAACCCTAATGCCTAACCTTGACCACACTGATAACCCTAATGCCTAACCTTAACCACATTGATAACCCTAATGCCTAACCTTAACCACATTGATAACCCTAATGCCTAACCTTAACCACACTGATAACCCTAATGCCTAACCACACTGATAACCCTAATGCCTAACCTTAACCTTAACCACACTGATAACCTTAATGCCTAACCTTAACCACACTGATAACCTTAATGCCTAACCTTAACCACACTGATAACCCTAATGCCTAACCTTAACCACACTGATAACCCTAATGCCTAACCTTAACCACACTGATAACCCTAATGCCTAACCTTAACCACACTGATAACCCTAATGCCTAACCTTAACCACACTGATAACCCTAATGCCTAACCTTAACCACACTGATTACCCTAATGCCTAACCTTAACCACACTGATAACCCTAATGCCTAACCTTAACCACACTGATAACCCTAATGCCTAACCTTAACCACACTGATAACCCTAATGCCTAACCTTAACCACACTGATAACCCTAATGCCTAACCTTAACCACACTGATAACCCTAATGCCTAACCTTAACCACACTGATAACCCTAATGCCTAACCTTAACCACACTGATAACCCTAATGCCTAACCTTAACCACACTGATAACCCTAATGCCTAACCTTAACCACACTGATAACCCTAATGCCTAACCTTAACCACACTGACAACCCTAATGCCTAACCACACTGATAACCCTAATGTCTAACCTTAACCACACTGATAACCCTAATGCCTAACCTTAACCACACTGATAACCCTAATGCCTAACCTTAACCACACTGACAACCCTAATGCCTAACCTTAACCTTAATTTAAGACCTAAAAGATCATTTATATTTGAATACATTTGTACAATATAGCCAAAGTTGATTTGGTGGCTGTTTTTTCTCGTGGAAACCCAAGCTACAGAGAAAAGCTGTTTAGCTTTCAGACAACTTTTGCAGCAGGTGTTTCTGATCAATAAGCATTGCCATGCTGGTGGGTGGTCACAGTTAAATAAAACCCTGAAACGAAACGTAGGCTGAAATGAAATGGCACTTCATCTCATTGAAAAAAGACACGGAAAACTAAAAAAAAATAAAAAATCTAAAGCTTTGTCACTTCAAACCCAAATATATCCTAATTTGACTAAAACAATGACTTATTGACTTACATCGTTGTGCAACATCACGGGTAAGCTTTGGCCATCGTCTTTCAGCTCAAA
>NC_092093.1:2699447-2701947 GCF_045679555.1 Salvelinus alpinus | reverse complement strand
TTTTAGCTAGCTAACAAAGATTGAGGCGTATTTTAGTTAGCTAACAAAGATTGAGGAGTATTTTAGCTAGCTAACAAAGATTGATGAGTATTTTAGCTAGCTAACAAAGATTGAGAAGTATTTTAGCTAGCTAACAAAGATTGAGGAGTATTTTAGTTAGCTAACAAAGATTGAGGAGTATTTTAGCTAGCTAACAAAGATTGATGAGTATTTTAGCTAGCTAACAAAGATTGAGGCGTATTTTAGTTAGCTAACAAAGATTGAGGAGTATTTTAGCTAGCTAACAAAGATTGATGAGTATTTTAGCTAGCTAACAAAGATTGAGAAGTATTTTAGCTAGCTAACAAAGATTGAGGAGTATTTTAGCCAGCTAACAAAGATTGAGGAGTATTTTAGCTAGCTAACAAAGATTGAGAAGTATTTTAGCTAGCTAACAAAGATTGAGGAGTATTTTAGCCAGCTAACAAAGATTGAGGAGTATTTTAGCTAGCTAACAAAGATTGAGGAGTATTTTAGCTAGCTAACAAAGATTGAGGAGTATTTTAGCTAGCTAACAAAGATTGAGGAGTATTTTAGCAAGCTAACAAAGATTGAGGAGTATTTTAGCTAGCTAACATTAGCATTGTTAGATATTTTTTATGAACTTTACTAGTAACAGTAATGGCAACAGTGCCATCTCTAAAGTCATTTAGACGACATTATAATATGGCAAAGCTGTTTCCTACTAATTATTTGAGCAAAGCCAGTGTGTCTATGTATGCGGATGACTCAACACTATACACGTCAGCTACTACAGCGACTGAAATGACTGCAACACTTAACAAAGAGCTGCAGTTAGTTTCAGAGTGGGTGGCAAGGAATAAGCTGATCCTAAATATTTCTTAAACTAAAAGCATTGTATTTGGGACAAATCATTAACTAAACCCTAAACCTAAACTACATCTCATAATGAATCACGTGGAAATTGAGCAAGTTGAGGTGACTAAACTGCTTGGAGTAACTCTGGATTGTAAACTGTCATGGTCAAAACATACTGATACAACAGTAGCTAAGATGGGGAGAAGTCTTTCTATAATAAAGCCCAGCTCTACCTTCTTAACAACAGTATCAACAAGGCAGGTCCTACAGGCCCTAGTTTCTGCCTTCTTAACAACAGTATCAACAAGGCAGGTCCTACAGGCCCTAGTTCTGTCACACCTTGACTACTGTTCAGTCGTGTGGTCAGGTGCCACAAAAAGGGACTTGGGAAAATTACAACTGGCTCAGAACAGGGCAGCACGGCTGGCCCTTGGATGGACACAGAGAGCTAACTTTGAAGTAGTAAAGGCCAAATTCAATATTTTATCCCCCTGCTGCTGTTGGACCAGGTCTCTCTTTAAAAAAATAGATTTTATCTCAATGAGAAAAACCTGTATAAATAAAGGGTAAATAAAAAAATAACAAAATTATAATATGAATGTCAATCTCTCCCAGCTCAAAGTGGAGGAGAGATTGACTTCATCACTACTTGTATTTATGAGAGGTATTGACATGTTGAAAGCACTGAACTGTATGTTTGAACTACTGGCACACAGCTCAGACACCCATTCATACCCCACAAGACATGACACCAGAGGTCTCTTCATAGTCCCCAAGTCCAGAACAGACTATGGGAGGTACACAGTCCTACATAGAGACATGACTACATGGAACTCTATTCCACATCAGGTAACTGATGCAGCAGAATATTCAGATTTAAAAACAGATAAAAATACACCTTCTGGAACAGCGGGGACTGTGAAGCGACACAAACATAGACACATGCATACACACACACGATAACATTCGCTCTATGTACACATGGATATAGTACTGTAGATATGTGGTAGTGGTGCAGTAGAGGCCTGAGGACGTAGTGACGTGTTCTGTTTTAATTATAATGTCTGGCCCACTCTCTAGTGATGTGTTCTGGTTTGTATTCTGTCTGGCCCACTCTCTAGTGATGTGTTCTGGTTTGTATTCTGTCTGGCCCACTCTCTAGTGATATGTTCTGGTTTGTATTCTGTCTGGCCCACTCTCTAGCGATATGTTCTGGTTTGTATTCTGTCTGGCCCACTCTCTAGCGATATGTTCTGGTTTGTATTCTGTCTGGCCCACTCTCTAGCGATATGTTCTGGTTTGTATTCTGTCTGGCCCACTCTCTAGCGATATGTTCTGGTTTGTATTCTGTCTGGCCCACTCTCTAGCGATATGTTCTGGTTTGTATTCTGTCTGGCCCACTCTCTAGCGATATGTTCTGGTTTGTATTCTGTCTGGCCCACTCTCTAGTGATGTGTTCTGGTTTGTATTCTGTCTGGCCCACTCTCTAGCGATATGTTCTGGTTTGTATTCTGTCTGGCCCACTCTCTAGCGATATGTTCTGGTTTGTATTCTGTTTGGCCCACTCTCTAGTGATATGTTCTGGTTTGTATTATGTCTGGCCCACTCTCTAGCGATATGTTCTGGTTTGTATTCTGTTTGG
>NC_092093.1:2691947-2694447 GCF_045679555.1 Salvelinus alpinus | reverse complement strand
AAGTGGTGTTGGGGGAAAAACATACGACGTTATAAAATCCATGTACACAAACAACAATTGTGCAGTTAAAATGGCCAAAAAACACAAAAATGTCTTTCCACAGGGCCGTGGGGTGAGACAGGGATGCAGCTTAAGCCCCACCCTCTTCAACATATATCAACAAATTGGCGAGGACACTAGAACAGTCTGCAGCACCCGGCCTCGCCCTCCTAGAATCTGAGGTCAAATGTCTACTGTTTGCTGATGATCTGGTGCTTCTGTCCCCAACCAAGGAGGGCCTACAGCAGCACCTAGATCTTCTGCACAGATTCTGTCAGACCTGGGCCCTGACAGTAAATCTCAGTAAGACCAAAATAATGGTGTTCCAAAAAAGTTCCAGTTGCCAGGACCACAAATACAAGTTCCATCTAGACACCGTTGCCCTAGAGCACATAAAAAACTATACATACCTCGGCCTGAACATCAGCGTAATTTCCACAAAGCTGTGAACGATCTGAGAGACAAGGCAAGAAGGGCCTTCTATGCATTCAAAAGGAACATCAAATTCGACATCCCAATTAGGATCTGGCTAAAAATACTTGAATCAGTTATAGAACTCATTGCCCTTTATGGTTGTGAGGTCTGGGGTCCGCTCACCAACCAAGAATTCACAAAATGGGACAAACACCAAATTGAGACTGCATGCAGAATTCTGCAAAAATATCCTCCGTGTACAACGTAGAACACCAAAAAATGCATGCAGAGCAGAATTAGGCCGATACCCGCTAATGATCAAAATCCAGAAAAGAGCCCTTGAATTCTACAACCACCTAAAAGGAAGTGATTCCCAAACCTTCCATAACAAAGCCATCACCTACAGAGAGATGAACCTGGAGAAGAGTCCCCTAAGCAAGCTGGTCCTGGGGCTCTGTTCACAAACACAAACACACCCCACAGAGCCTCAGGACAGCAACACAATTAGACCCAACCAAATCATGAGAAAACTAAAAGATAATTAGTTGACACATTGGAAAGAATTAACAAAAAAACAGAGCAAACTAGAATGTTATTTGGCCCTAAACAGAGAGTATACAGTGGCAGAATACCTGACCACTGTGACTGACCCAAACTTAAGGAAAGCTTTGACTATGTACAGACTCAGTGAGCATAGCCTTGCTATTGAGAAAGGCCACCATAGGCAGACCTGGTTCTCAAGAGAAGACAGACTATGTGCACACTGCCCACAAAATGAGGTGGAAACTGAGCTGTTGTCACGTTCCTGACCTGTTTTCTGTTAGTTTTTGTATGTGTTAGTTGGTCAGGACGTGAGTTTGGGTGGGCAGTCTATGTTTTCTGTTTCTATGTTGGTTTTGGGTACCTGATATGGTTCTCAATTAGAGGCAGGTGGTTTCCATCTCCTCTGATTGAGAATCATATTAAGGTAGGTGGGGTCACATTGTTTGTTGTGGGTGGTTGTCTTCCATGTCTGTGTTTGTTTGCACCATACGGGACTGTTTCGTTCGTTTGTCGTTTTGTGTAGTCATTTTCCTGTTCGTGAGGTCTTCGTGTTATGTAAGTTCTTATGTTCAGGTTCGTCTACTCCGTTTGTTGTTTTGTTTAGTTTCAAGTGAAGTTCGTGTTTTCGTCTTTACTTAAAATAAATCATGTCATATCAAGACGCTGCATTTTGGTTTAATCCCTGCTCCTCCTCTTCATCCGAAGAGGAGGAGGAACGCCGTTACAGCTGTACTTCCTAACCTCCTGCCAAATGTATGAGCATATTAGAGACACATATTTCCCTCAGATTACACAGACCCACAAAGAATTCGAAAACAAACACATTTTTGATAAACTTCCATATCTCTTGGGTGAAATACCACAATGTGACATCACAGCAGCAAGATGTGTGACCTGTTGCCACAAGAAAATGGCAACCAGTGAAGAACAAACACCATTGTAAATACAAACCATATTTATCTGTTTATTTATGTTCCTTTTTGTACTTTAACTAATTGCACGTAATATGACATTTAAAATGTCTTCATTCTTTTGCAAATTCTGTGTGTGTCATGTTTACTGTTCATTTTTTTATTTTATTTCACTTTTTTTTATTATCTATTTCACTTGCCTTGGCAGTGTTACCATATGTTACCATATGCCCTTAAATTGAAATTGAAATTGAATTGAGAGGGAAAAAGAGGGGGAGAGAGAGAGGAGGAGAGAGAGGAAGAGAGAAAGAGAGAGAGGGAGAATGAGACAGAGAGAGAGAGACAAAGTATAAAGTCAATTTCCTCTCTGCTCTTTTTCCTATCTGCTGCCTTCCCTAACAACTTCATGGAGGTCCCTAATGACATCACTTGTAGTTAAAAATAGGAAGGAACTGCTGTGGGTGTAAGAGTGAGATGAGATGAGAGGAGGGAGAGAAGGGATGGATGGGTTTGGGGAGGAGAGGAGAGGAGGGAGGGAGGGAGGGAGGGAGGAGAGGAGAGGAAAGGCCAGGAGTGGAGGAGAAGAGTTGGAA
>NC_092093.1:2671176-2681176 GCF_045679555.1 Salvelinus alpinus | reverse complement strand
CGAGGTATGTATAGTTTTTTGTGTGCTCTATGACAACGGTGTCTAGATGAAACTTGTATTTGTGGTCCTGGCAACTGGACCTTTTTTGGAACACCATTATTTTGGTCTTACTGAGATTTACTGTCAGGGCCCAGGTCTGACAGAATCTGTGCAGAAGATCTAGGTGTTGCTGTAGGCCCTCCTTGGTTGAGGACAGAAGCATCAGATCATCAGCAAACAGTAGACATTTAACTTCAGATTCTAGTAGGTGAGGCCGGGTGCTGCAGACTGTTCTAGTGCCGTCGCCATTTCCTTGATATATATGTTGAAGAGGGTGGGGCTTAAGCTGCATCTCTGTCTCACCCCACGACCCTGTGGAAAGAAATGTGTTTTTTACACATTTTAACACTGTTTGTGTACATGGATATTATAATGTTTATCCACTTTCATTCAATGTGTATAGCAGACCTCATGCCAATTTGAGTCTAAATCTTTTTTGAAATCAACAAAGCATGAGAAGACTTTGCCTTTGTTTTGGTTTGTTTGTTTGTCAATTAGGGTGTGCAGGGTGAATACGTGGTCTGTCATACGGTGATTTGGTAAAAAGCCAATTTGACATTTGCTATGTACATTGTTTTCGCTGAGGACATATACGAGTCTGCTGTTAATGATAATGCAGAGAATTTTCCCAAGGTTGCTGTTGACGCATATCCCACGGTAGTTATTGGGGTCAAATTTGTCTCCACTTTTGTGTATTGGGGGAATCAGTCCTTGGTTCCAAATATTGGGGAAGATGCCAGAGCTGAGGATGATGTTAAAGACTTTAAGTATAGCCTTTTGTAATTTGTGTTCTGTATATTTTATCATTTAATTTAGGATACAGTCAACCAAAAATTTTTTCCTGTAGTTCATTCAATGTAATTGGAGAATCCAGTGGGTTCTGGTAGTCTTTAATAGCTGATTATAAGATTTGGATTCGATCACGTATACGTTTTTGCTCTCTCTCACTTTCTCTCTCTCTGTCTCTCTGTCTTTCTGTCTCTGTCTCTCTGTCTTCTCTCTCTCTCTCTGTCTCTCTCTCTCTGTATCTCTCTCTCGCTTTCTTTCTCTCTTTCTCTGTCTCTCTTTCTTTCTCTGTCTCTCTCTTTCTTTCTCTGTCTCTCTCTTTCTCTCTGTCTCTCTATCTCTCTCTCTCTCTGTCTCTATCTCTCTTTCTCTGTCTCTCTGTCTCTCTTTCAGTGTCTCTCTGTCTCTCTTTCTCTGTCTCTATCTCTCTCTCTCTCTCTCTCTCTCTCTCTCTCTCTCTCTCTCTCTCTCTCTCTCTCTCTCTCTCTCTGTCAGGACCTGTCTACATGATATGTTGATTCATCATATTCAGTTTAAAACGTGAACCTTATCAGTTCTACTCAGATGATCCCAGTCGTTGTTTGTCCTCAGAGAGTTACAGTATGATCCCAGTCGTTGTGTTTCCTCAGAGAGTTACAGTATGATCCCAGTCATTGTGTTTCCTCAGAGAGTTACAGTATGATCCCAGTCATTGTGTTTGTCCTCAGAGAGTTACAGTATGATCCCAGTCGTTGTGTTTCCTCAGAGAGTTACAGTATGATCCCAGTCATTGTGTCCTCAGAGAGTTACAGTATGATCCCAGTCATTGTGTTTTCCTCAGAGAGTTACAGTATGATCCCAGTCGTTGTGTCCTCAGAGAGTTACAGTATGATCCCAGTCATTGTGTTTCCTCAGAGAGTTACAGTATGATCCCAGTCGCTGTGTTTCCTCAGAGAGTTACAGTATGATCCCAGTCGCTGTGTGTCCTCAGAGAGTTACAGTATGATCCCAGTCATTGTGTTTTCCTCAGAGAGTTACAGTATGATCCCAGTCGCTGTGTGTCCTCAGAGAGTTACAGTATGATCCCAGTCGCTGTGTGTCCTCAGAGAGTTACAGTATGATCCCAGTCATTGTGTTTTCCTCAGAGAGTTACAGTATGATCCCAGTCGCTGTGTGTCCTCAGAGAGTTACAGTATGATCCCAGTCATTGTGTTTTCCTCAGAGAGTTACAGTATGATCCCAGTCATTGTGTTTTCCTCAGAGAGTTACAGTATGATCCCAGTCCTTGTGTTTTCCTCAGAGAGTTACAGTATGATCCCAGTCGCTGTGTTTCCTCAGAGAGTTACAGTATGATCCCAGTCCTTGTGTTTTCCTCAGAGAGTTACAGTATGATCCCAGTCCTTGTGTTTTCCTCAGAGAGTTACAGTATGATCCCAGTCCTTGTGTTTTCCTCAGAGAGTTACAGTATGATCCCAGTCATTGTGTTTTCCTCAGAGAGTTACAGTATGATCCCAGTCATTGTGTTTCCTCAGAGAGTTACAGTATGATCCCAGTCGCTGTGTTTCCTCAGAGAGTTACAGTATGATCCCAGTCATTGTGTTTTCCTCAGAGAGTTACAGTATGATCCCAGTCATTGTGTTTCCCTCAGAGAGTTACAGTATGATCCCAGTCCTTGTGTTTTCCTCAGAGAGTTACAGTATGTGTCAATGAGAGGCCACATCCCAACAGAGACTCCCAGCTCCCAGCCCCCAGCTCCCAGCTCCCAGCTCCCAGCTCCCAGCTCCCAGCTCTCAGCCCCCAGCTCCCAGCTCCCAGCCCCCAGCTCCCACCTCCCAGCTCCCACCTCCCACCTCCCACCTCCCACCTCCCAGCCCCCAGCTCCCAGCTCCCAGCTCCCAGCTCCCAGCCCCCATCTCTAGAACTGTCTATCTCTATAACTGTCTATCTCTGTAACTGTCTATCTCTAGAACTGTCTATCTCTATAACTGTCTATCTATGTAACTGTCTATCTCTATAACTGTCTGTCTATCTCTATAACTGTCTATCTCTGTAACTGTCTATCTCTATAACTGTCTATCTCTATAACTGTCTATCTCTATAACTGTCTATCTCAAGAACTGTCTATCTCTATAACTGTCTGTCTATCTCTAGAACTGTCTATCTCTAGAACTGTCTATCTCTAGAACTGTCTATCTCTAGAACTGTCTGTCTATCTCTAGAACTGTCTATCTCTAGAACTGTCTATCTCTAGAACTGTCTATCTCTAGAACTGTCTATCTCTAGAACTGTCTATCTCTAGAACTGTCTATCTCTAGAACTGTCTATCTCTAGAACCTTCTGTCTATCTCTAGAACCTTCTGTCTATCTCTATAACTGTCTATCTCTATAACTGTCTATCTCTATAACTGTCTATCTCTATAACTGTCTGTCTATCTCTAGAACTGTCTATCTCTGTAACTGTCTATCTATCTCTAGAACCGTCTATCTCTAAAACTGTCTATCTATCTCTATAACTGTCTATCTCTATAACTGTCTATCTCTATAACTGTCTATCTCTATAACTGTCTATCTATCTCTATAACTGTCTATCTCTATAACTGTCTATCTCTATAACTGTCTATCTATCTCTACAACTGTCTATCTATCTCTATAACTGTCTATCTCTGTCTGTATCTCTATAACTGTCTATCTCTGTAACTGTCCATCTATCTCTGTAACTGTCCATCTATCTCTATAACTGTCCATCTCTATAACTGTCTATCTCTATAACTGTCTATCTCTATAACTGTCTATCTCTATAACTGTCTATCTCTATAACTGTCTATCTCTATAACTGTCTATCTCTATAACTGTATATCTATCTCTATAACTGTCTATCTCTATAACTGTCTATCTCTATAACTGTCTATCTCTGTAACTGTCTATCTATCTCTATAACTGTCTATCTCTATAACTGTCTATCTCTATAACTGTCTATCTCTATAACTGTATATCTATCTCTATAACTGTCTATCTATCTCTATAACTGTCTATCTATCTCCATAACTGTCTATCTCTATAACTGTCTGTCTATCTCCATAACTGTCTATCTCTATAACTGTCTATCTCTAGAACTGTCTATCTCTATAACTGTCTATCTCTATAACTGTCTATCTCCATAACTGTCTGTCTATCTCTGTAACTGTCTATCTCTATAACTGTCTATCTCTAGAACTGTCTATCTCTAGAACTGTCTATCTCTAGAACTGTCTGTCTATCTCTATAACTGTCTGTCTATCTCTATAACTGTCTATCTCTATAACTGTCTATCTCTATAACTGTCTATTTATCTCTTTAACAGTTTATCTTGATAAGCAAATAAGTATATTAACAGTCTATCTATCTCTCTAACTATATCTCTATCTCTCTATCACTCTATATCTATCTATCTATCTATCTATCTATCTATCTATCTATCTATCTCTCTATCGAACTGTCTATCTGGTAGGCTCGCATCACTGGGCAGATAGCGTCACTGGGCAGCTAGTGTCACTGGGCAGCTCGCGGCCGGGTGTTTCCCTTTGTAGTCTGTAATAGTTTGCAAGCCTTGCCACATCCGACTAGTGTCAGAGCCGGTGTAGTACGATTCGATCTTAGTCCTGTATTGACACTTTGCCTGTTTGATGGTTAGTCTGAGGGCATAGCGGGATTTCTTACAAGCTCCCAGATTAGTCTCCCGCTCCTTGAAAGCATCAGCTCTAGCCTTTAGCTCGGTGCGGATGTTGCCTGTAATCCATGGCTTCTGGTTGGGATATGTACAGTGGGGAGAACAAGTATTTGATACACTGCCGATTTTGCAGGTTTTCCTACTTACAAAGCATGTAGAGATCTGTAATTTTTATCATAGGTACACTTCAACTGTGAGAGACGGAATCAAAAAAATCCAGAAAATCTAATTGTATGGTTTTTAAGTAATTCATTTGCATTTTATTATTTTAGTACGTACGGTCACTGTGGGGTCGACGTTATCGATGCACTTATTGATGTAGCCGGTGACTGACGCGGTGTATTCCTCAATGCCATTGGATGATTCCCATAACATATTCCAGTCTGTCTAGCAAAACAAGCCTGTAACGTAGCATTCACGTCATAGCACCACTTCCGTATTGAGCGAGTCACTGGTGCGTCCTGCTTTAAATTTTGCTTGTAAACCAGAATCAGGAGGATATAATTATGGTCAGATTTGCCAAATGGAGGGCGGGGGAGAGCTTTGTATGCATCTCTGTGTGTGGAGTAAAGGTGGTCGAGGATTTTTTTCTCCCTCTGGTTGCACATGTGACATGCTGGAAGAAATTACCAAGAGAGTTTTCATCTGTATTTTTCGTAGCCGTCTATTTACCACCACAAACCGATGCTGGCACTAAGACCGCACTCAACCAGCTGTATACGGACACTCAACCAGCTGTATACGGACACTCAACCAGCTGTATAAGGACACTCAACCAGCTGTATAAGGACACTCAACCAGCTGTATAAGGACACTCAACCAGCTGTATAAGGACACTCAACCAGCTGTATAAGGACACTCAACCAGCTGTATAAGAGGACATAAGCAAACAAGAAAATGCTCATCCAGAAGCAGTGCTCTTAGTGGCCCGGGGACTTTAATGCAGGCAAACTGAACTGAAAGTCATTCATGTTAGCAGTCAATATAATGTTACATTTTCCCTTCTCTGGAGTCCAGAGCAAGTTGGAGCTCCCGAGTGGGGCTCCCGAATGGAGCTCCCGAGTGGGGCTCCCGAATGGGGCTCCCGAATGGGGCTCCCGAGTGGGGCTCCCGAGTGGGGCTCCCGAGTGGGGCTCCCGAGTGGGGCTCCCGAATGGGGCTCCCGAATGGGGCTCCCGAGTGGGGCTCCCGAGTGGGGCTCCCGAGTGGGGCTCCCGAATGGGGTTCCCGAGTGGGGCTCCCGAGTGGGCCAGCGGTCTAAGGCTCTGCATCTCAGTGCTAGAGGCGTCACTACATACCCTGGTTCGATCACAACCTGCCGTGATTGGGAGTACCATAGGGCGGCGCACAATTGGCCCAACGTCATCCAGTTTAGTGTTTGGCCGGTGTAGGCTGTCATTGTAAATAAGAATTTGTTCTTAAACTGACTTGTTAAATAAAAACATGTCTCAATACTTAGTGCTTGAAAATAAAGGAGAGCCTCTAGGAGCTCAGATGCAAAAAAATATTTAATTTACCAACGTTTCGACAGGCAAGCTGTCTTCATCAGTGTACAATCACAGACACTGCGGGATGACTCGTTTATATAGTGTCAAGGCAAAGTCACAACAATCACAAGAATGGCTTCAGATCAAAGTCCACGTTGAGACCGAAGGGAGCAAGGGTCTTTAAGTTAAAGATCCAGGCAGCCTCTCAATACTCAGTGCTGTCTTTTTCCAAGTCAGTCCATTAGACTCCGTCCACCCAAATTCCCTGATGACATTATCCTATAGAGCCCTCTGGTTATTTACTGTTAAGGGTTTATACACATTTTCATGACTATTTTTTATAGCCAACATGACAAAGTAAGCATTATCTGATTCCGTGTAGACCTACCATCTCCTGCCATTGTGCCCTTGATCAAGGCACTTAACCCCACACGAAGAAGAACTGCACGATTAGTCACATGTGGTCAACCATCCATCTGGAGAGCTCCTGGCTTGGCTTTTGATCCAGCCCTGAAACACCCAAGTCTGCTTATCAAAGTCCTGTTGAGCAGATGATGTTTAGGGCTACAATGTGGTTAGAGCAGGGCAGGAACAAAAGCCTGCACCCCCAGTCACTATCCTGGAGGACGGTTGGCCACCCTTGATATAAAATATTGCAACATTACAACTAAATATTTAATTTTTTTTTATTTATAAAAAAGGTATCAAGACATGTTTACATATAAGGCTAAAATCTTCATGTTTCAGGGGGAGATCTATGTACAGCAAGTTATTTGTCATTTAGTCTCTTCTTGGAATATGTTTAATAAGGGGAATCCCAGCTTTCCAACGGTGCAGATGTATTAGGCTCTACAGTGGAATACTACTACTACTACTACTCTACAGTGGAATACTACTACTACTACTACTCTACAGTGGAATACTACTACTACTACTACTCTACAGTGGAATACTACTACTACTACTTCTCTACAGTGGAATACTACTACTACTACTACTCTACAGTGGAATACTACTACTACTACTACTCTACAGTGGAATACTACTACTACTACTACTCTACAGTGGAATACTACTACTACTACTACTCTACAGTGGAATACTACTACTACTACTACTACTCTCTGGTGGAAAGGCAACAACAACATTGTTAATGCTTAGTTAAATACTTGCGAGAAAACTACTACAAACTATGTTTTGATTTGGCCGTCTAGTTAGTCTGTTGTCTGTCATTATTTGTACCTGCTGCTGAAATGCCCTGCTTTCTTTCTCTGGGCAACAGCTCACTCCCACTGGCCCACTCCCACTGGCCCACTCCCAACAGCTCACTCCCACTGGCCCACTCCCACTGGCCCACTCCCACTGGCCCACTCCCACTGGCCCACTCCCAACAGCTCACTCCCACTGGCCCACTCCCAACGGCCCACTCCCACTGGCCCACTCCCACTGGCCCACTCCCAACGGCCCACTACTGGATGACCAGGTCCAGGGTTGAACCCAACAACCTACTGGATGGACCAGGTCCAGGGTTGAACCCAACAACCTACTGGATGGACCAGGTCCAGGGTTGAACCCAACAACCTACTGGATGGACCAGGTCCAGGGTTGAACCCAACAACCTACTGGATGGACCAGGTCCAGGGTTGAACCCAACAATGTACTGGATGGACCAGGTCCAGGGTTGAACCCAACAACCTACTGGATGGACCAGGTCCAGGGTTGAACCCAACAACCTACTGGATGGACCAGGTCCAGGGTTGAATCCAACAACCTACTGGATGCACCAGGTCCAGGGTTGGACCCAACAACCTACTGGATGGACCAGGTCCAGGGTTGAACCCAACAACCTACTGGATGGACCAGGTCCAGGGTTGGACCCAACAACCTACTGGATGGACCAGGTCCAGGGTTGAACCCAACAACCTACTGGATGGACCAGGTCCAGGGTTGGACCCAACAACCTACTGGATGGACCAGGTCCAGGGTTGGACCCAACAACCTACTGGATGGACCAGGTCCAGGGTTGAACCCAACAATGTACTGGATGGACCAGGTCCAGGGTTGGACCCAACAACTTACTGGATGGACCAGGTCCAGGGTTGAACCCAACAACCTACTGGATGGACCAGGTCCAGGGTTGAACCCAACAACCTACTGGATGGACCAGGTCCAGGGTTGAACCCAACAACCTACTGGATGGACCAGGTCCAGGGTTGAACCCAACAACCTACTGGATGGACCAGGTCCAGGGTTGAACCCAACAACCTACTGGATGGACCAGGTCCAGGGTTGAACCCAACAACCTACTGGATGGACCAGGTCCAGGATTGAACCCAACAACCTACTGGATGGACCAGGTCCAGGGTTGAACCCAACAACCTACTGGATGGACCAGGTCCAGGGTTGAACCCAACAACCTACTGGATGGACCAGGTCCAGGGTAGAACCCAACAACCTACTGGATGGACCAGGTCCAGGGTTGAACCCAACAACCTACTGGATGGACCAGGTCCAGGGTTGAACCCAACAACCTACTGGATGGACCAGGTCCAGGGTTGAACCCAACAACCTACTGGATGGACCAGGTCCAGGGTTGAACCCAACAACCTACTGGATGGACCAGGTCCAGGGTTGAACCCAACAACCTACTGGATGGACCAGGTCCAGGGTTGAACCCAACAACCTACTGGATGGACCAGGTCCAGGGTTGGACCCAACAACCTACTGGATGGACCAGGTCCAGGGTTGGACCCAACAACCTACTGGATGGACCAGGTCCAGGGTTGAACCCAACAACCTACTGGATGGACCAGGTCCAGGGTTGAACCCAACAACCTACTGGATGGACCAGGTCCAGGGTTGAAACCAACAACCTACTGGATGGACCAGGTCCAGGGGGGAGAGAGGGGGGAGAGAGGGGAGAGAGAGAGACAGTAGGAGAGTGATCCAAACTCTTAAGAGAGTGCTGTGGCTGATTCTGTGCCTGTTATTTCTATTATATGATTGGCTGTTATGAAAGGGCTGGATGGTCTGGCAACAACTATTGATGTTGATGTCTGTGACCATGCATGTACACACACACACACACACACACACACACACACACACACACACACACACACACACACACACACACACACACACACACACACACACACACACACACACACACACACACACACACACACACACAGAGAGAGACACACACATACACACAAATATAGAGAGACACATTCACACACAGAGAGTGTTCTGGAACATCTAGGCTATGTCCTTATCCTGTAATGGTTACTATCCATTACAGGACGTTCACTGAGAACACTGCTGCCAAGCTACACAGATACATCCCATGCATTCAACCCTCCAAGACACAATATTAGCATTCAGGACATTACTGAGCATAACAGTAGCAGAGCGAGGCTATAGCTTCACTGTGTAACTCAAGGCTCAGTAAACTGTCCATAATTGTAGTCTCTGTTAAAATATACAGTTACTGTACATTGAGAAAGCAGCCTAACCAAACAAATACATTGAATGTATTAGAGTACATTAGTGGGAGCAGGATTGGTCTTCTATGTCTGCAAGTTGTGTATGGGTTAGGGGTTAGGGGTTAGGGGTTAGGGTTAGGGTTAGGGGTTAGGGTTAGGGGTTAGGGTTAGGGGTTAGGGTTAGGGGTTAGGGGTTAGGGTTAGGGGTTAGGGTTAGGGGTTAGGGTTAGGGTTAGGGGTTAGGGTTAGGGTTAGGGGTTAGGGTTAGGGGTTAGGGTTAGGGGTTAGGGGTTAGGGTTAGGGGTTAGGGGTTAGGGGTTAGGGTTAGGGGTTAGGGTTAGGGGTTAGGGGTTAGGGTTAGGGGTTAGGGGTTAGGGTTAGGGGTTAGGGTTAGGGGTTAGGGTTAGGGGTTAGGGTTAGGGGTTAGGGTTAGGGTTAGGGGTTAGGGGTTAGGGTTAGGGTTAGGGGTTAGGGGTTAGGGTTAGGGTTAGGGGTTAGAGTTAGGGGTTAGGGGT
>NC_092093.1:2661176-2663676 GCF_045679555.1 Salvelinus alpinus | reverse complement strand
CTGGCCTTTCCTCTCCTCTCCTCCCTCCCTCCCTCCCTCCCTCCTCCTCCCTCCCTCCCTCCCTCCCTCCCTCCTCTCCTCTCCTCCCCAAACCCATCCATCCCTTCTCTCCCTCCTCTCATCTCATCTCACTCTTACACCCACAGCAGTTCCTTCCTATTTTTAACTACAAGTGATGTCATTAGGGACCTCCATGAAGTTGTTAGAGAAGGCAGCAGATAGGAAAAAGAGCAGAGAGGAAATTGACTTTATACTTTGTCTCTCTCTCTCTGTCTCATTCTCCCTCTCTCTCTTTCTCTCTTCCTCTCTCTCCTCCTCTCTCTCTCCCCCTCTTTTTCCCTCTCAATTCAATTTCAATTTCAATTTAAGGGCATATGGTAACATATGGTAACACTGCCAAGGCAAGTGAAATAGATAATAAAAAAAAGTGAAATAAAATAAAAAAATGAACAGTAAACATGACACACACAGAATTTGCAAAAGAATGAAGACATTTTAAATGTCATATTACGTGCAATTAGTTAAAGTACAAAAAGGAACATAAATAAACAGATAAATATGGTTTGTATTTACAATGGTGTTTGTTCTTCACTGGTTGCCCTTTTCTTGTGGCAACAGGTCACACATCTTGCTGCTGTGATGCCACACTGTGGTATTTCACCCAAGAGATATGGAAGTTTATCAAAAATGTGTTTGTTTTCGAATTCTTTGTGGGTCTGTGTAATCTGAGGGAAATATGTATCTCTAATATGCTCATACATTTGGCAGGAGGTTAGGAAGTACAGCTGTAACGGCGTTCCTCCTCCTCTTCGGATGAAGAGGAGGAGCAGGGATTAAACCAAAATGCAGCGTCTTGATATGACATGATTTATTTTAAGTAAAGACGAAAACACGAACTTCACTTGAAACTAAACAAAACAACAAACGGAGTAGACGAACCTGAACATAAGAACTTACATAACACGAAGACCTCACGAACAGGAAAATGACTACACAAAACGACAAACGAACGAAACAGTCCCGTATGGTGCAAACAAACACAGACATGGAAGACAACCACCCACGACAAACACTGTGAAACTACCTACCTTAATATGATTCTCAATCAGAGGAGATGAACACCACCTGCCTCTAATTGAGAACCATATCAGGTACCCATTAACCAACATAGAAACAGAAAACATAGACTGCCCACCCAAACTCACGTCCTGACCAACTAACACATACAAAAACTAACAGAAAACAGGTCAGGAACGTGACAACAGCTCAGTTTCCACCTCATTTTGTGGGCAGTGTGCACATAGTCTGTCTTCTCTTGAGAACCAGGTCTGCCTATGGTGGCCTTTCTCAATAGCAAGGCTATGCTCACTGAGTCTGTACATAGTCAAAGCTTTCCTTAAGTTTGGGTCAGTCACAGTGGTCAGGTATTCTGCCACTGTATACTCTCTGTTTAGGGCCAAATAGCATTCTAGTTTGCTCTGTTTTTTTGTTAATTCTTTCCAATGTGTCAACTAATTATCTTTTAGTTTTCTCATGATTTGGTTGGGTCTAATTGTGTTGCTGTCCTGAGGCTCTGTGGGGTGTGTTTGTGTTTGTGAACAGAGCCCCAGGACCAGCTTGCTTAGGGGACTCTTCTCCAGGTTCATCTCTCTGTAGGTGATGGCTTTGTTATGGAAGGTTTGGGAATCACTTCCTTTTAGGTGGTTGTAGAATTCAAGGGCTCTTTTCTGGATTTTGATCATTAGCGGGTATCGGCCTAATTCTGCTCTGCATGCATTTTTTGGTGTTCTACGTTGTACACGGAGGATATTTTTGCAGAATTCTGCATGCAGAGTCTCAATTTGGTGTTTGTCCCATTTTGTGAATTCTTGGTTGGTGAGCGGACCCCAGACCTCACAACCATAAAGGGCAATGAGTTCTATAACTGATTCAAGTATTTTTAGCCAGATCCTAATTGGGATGTCGAATTTGATGTTCCTTTTGAATGCATAGAAGGCCCTTCTTGCCTTGTCTCTCAGATCGTTCACAGCTTTGTGGAAATTATCTGTGACGCTGATGTTCAGGCCGAGGTATGTATAGTTTTTTATGTGCTCTAGGGCAACGGTGTCTAGATGGAACTTGTATTTGTGGTCCTGGCAACTGGAACTTTTTTGGAACACCATTATTTTGGTCTTACTGAGATTTACTGTCAGGGCCCAGGTCTGACAGAATCTGTGCAGAAGATCTAGGTGCTGCTGTAGGCCCTCCTTGGTTGGGGACAGAAGCACCAGATCATCAGCAAACAGTAGACATTTGACCTCAGATTCTAGGAGGGCGAGGCCGGGTGCTGCAGACTGTTCTAGTGTCCTCGCCAATTTGTTGATATATGTTGAAGAGGGTGGGGCTTAAGCTGCATCCCTGTCTCACCCCACGGCCCTGTGGAAAGACATTTTTGTGTTTTTTGGCCATTTTAACTGCACAATTGTTGTTTGTGTACATGGATTTTATAACGTCGTATGTT
>NC_092093.1:2611831-2656076 GCF_045679555.1 Salvelinus alpinus | reverse complement strand
GACCCATACCTCTACTAATTACTCTGCAGGAATAATGACCCATACCTCTACTAATTACTCTGCAGGAATAATGACCCATACCTCTCTACTAATTACTCTGCAGGAATAATGACCCATACCTCTACTAATTACTCTGCAGGAATAATGACCCATACCTCTACTAATTACTCTGCAGGAATAATGACCCATACCTCTACTAATTACTCTGCAGGAATAATGACCCATACCTCTACTAATTACTCTGCAGGAATAATGACCCATACCTCTCTACTAATTACTCTGCAGGAATAATGACCCATACCTCTACTAATTACTCTGCAGGAATAATGACCCATACCTCTACTAATTACTCTGCAGGAATAATGACCCATACCTCTACTAATTACTCTGCAGGAATAATGACCCATACCTCTACTAATTACTCTGCAGGAATAATGACCCATACCTCTACTAATTACTCTGCAGGAATAATGACCCATACCTCTACTAATTACTCTGCAGGAATAATGACCCATACCTCTCTACTAATTACTCTGCAGGAATAATGACCCATACCTCTCTACTAATTACTCTGCAGGAATAATGACCCATACCTCTACTAATTACTCTGCAGGAATAATGACCCATACCTCTCTACTAATTACTCTGCAGGAATACTGACCCATACCTCTCTACTAATTACTCTGCAGGAATACTGACCCATACCTCTCTACTAATTACTCTGCAGGAATAATGACCCATACCTCTACTAATTACTCTGCAGGAACAATGACCCATTCCTCTACTAATTACTCTGCAGGAATACTGACCCATACCTCTACTAATTACTCTGCAAGAATAATGACCCATACCTCTACTAATTAATCTGCAGGAATAATGACCCATACCTCTACTAATTACTCTGCAGGAATAATGACCCATACCTCTACTAATTACTCTGCAGGAATAATGACCCATACCTCTACTAATTACTCTGCAGGAATACTAACCCATACCTCTACTAATTACTCTGCAGGAATACTGACCCATACCTCTACTAATTACTCTGCAGGAATAATGACCCATACCTCTCTACTAATTACTCTGCAGGAATACTGACCCATACCTCTCTACTAATTACTTTGCAGGAATACTAACCCATACCTCTACTAATTACTCTGCAGGAATAATGACCCATACCTCTACTAATTACTCTGCAGGAACAATGACCCATACCTCTACTAATTACTCTGCAGGAATAATGACCCATACCTCTACTAATTACTCTGCAGGAATAATGACCCATACCTCTACTAATTACTCTGCAGGAATACTAACCCATACCTCTACTAATTACTCTGCAGGAATAATGACCCATACCTCTACTAATTACTCTGCAGGAATAATGACCCATACCTCTACTAATTACTCTGCAGGAATAATGACCCATACCTCTACTAATTACTCTGCAGGAATAATGACCCATACCTCTACTAATTACTCTGCAGGAATAATGACCCATACCTCTACTAATTACTCTGCAGGAATAATGACCCATACCTCTACTAATTACTCTGCAGGAATAATGACCCATACCTCTACTAATTACTCTGCAGGAATAATGACCCATACCTCTCTACTAATTACTCTGCAGGAATAATGACCCATACCTCTACTAATTACTCTGCAGGAATAATGACCCATACCTCTACTAATTACTCTGCAGGAATAATGACCCCATACCTCTACTAATTACTCTGCAGGAATAATGACCCATACCTCTACTAATTACTCTGCAGGAATAATGACCCATACCTCTACTAATTACTCTGCAGGAACAATGACCCATACCTCTACTAATTACTCTGCAGGAATAATGACCCATACCTCTACTAATTACTCTGCAGGAATAATGACCCATACCTCTACTAATTACTCTGCAGGAATAATGACCCATACCTCTACTAATTACTCTGCAGGAATAATGACCCATACCTCTACTAATTACTCTGCAGGAACAATGACCCATACCTCTACTAATTACTCTGCAGGAATAATGACCCATACCTCTACTAATTACTCTGCAGGAATAATGACCCATACCTCTACTAATTAATCTGCAGGAATAATGACCCATACCTCTACTAATTACTCTGCAGGAATAATGACCCATACCTCTACTAATTACTCTGCAGGAATAATGACCCATACCTCTACTAATTACTCTGCAGGAATAATGACCCATACCTCTACTAATTAATCTGCAGGAATAATGACCCATACCTCTACTAATTACTCTGCAGGAATAATGACCCATACCTCTACTAATTACTCTGCAGGAATAATGACCCATACCTCTCTACTAATTACTCTGCAGGAATAATGACCCATACATCTCTACTAATTACTCTGCAGGAATAATGACCCCTACCTCTACTAATTACTCTGCAGGAATACTAACCCATACCTCTACTAATTACTCTGCAGGAATAATGACCCATACCTCTACTAATTAATCTACAGGAATAATGACCCATACCTCTACTAATTACTCTGCAGGAATAATGACCCATACCTCTACTAATTACTCTGCAGGAATAATGACCCATACCTCTCTACTAATTACTCTGCAGGAATAATGACCCATACCTCTCTACTAATTACTCTGCAGGAATAATGACCCCTACCTCTACTAATTAGTCTGCAGGAATAATGACCCATACCTCTACTAATTACTCTGCAGGAATACTAACCCATACCTCTACTAATTACTCTGCAGGAATACTGACCCATACCTCTCTACTAATTACTCTGCAGGAATAATGACCCATACCTCTCTACTAATTACTCTGCAGGAATAATGACCCATACCTCTACTAATTACTCTGCAGGAATACTGACCCATACCTCTACTAATTACTCTGCAGGAATACTGACCCATACCTCTACTAATTACTCTGCAGGAATACTAACCCATACCTCTACTAATTACTCTGCAGGAATACTAACCCATACCTCTACTAATTACTCTGCAGGAATAATGACCCATACCTCTACTAATTACTCTGCAGGAATAATGACCCATACCTCTACTAATTACTCTGCAGGAATAGTGACCCATACCTCTCTACTAATTACTCTGCAGGAATAATGACCCATACCTCTACTAATTACTCTGCAGGAATAATGACCCATACCTCTACTAATTACTCTGCAGGAATAATGACCCATACCTCTCTACTAATTACTCTGCAGGAATAATGACCCATACCTCTCTACTAATTACTCTGCAGGAATAATGACCCATACCTCTACTAATTAATCTGCAGGAACAATGACCCATACCTCTACTAATTACTCTGCAGGAATACTGACCCATACCTCTACTAATTACTCTGCAGGAATACTAACCCATACCTCTACTAATTACTCTGCAGGAATACTGACCCATACCTCTACTAATTACTCTGCAGGAATAATGACCCATACCTCTCTACTAATTACTCTGCAGGAATACTGACCCATACCTCTCTACTAATTACTCTGCAGGAATACTAACCCATACCTCTACTAATTACTCTGCAGGAATAATGACCCATACCTCTACTAATTACTCTGCAGGAACAATGACCCATACCTCTACTAATTACTCTGCAGGAATAATGACCCATACCTCTACTAATTACTCTGCAGGAATAATGACCCATACCTCTACTAATTACTCTGCAGGAATACTAACCCATACCTCTACTAATTACTCTGCAGGAATAATGACCCATACCTCTACTAATTACTCTGCAGGAATAATGACCCATACCTCTACTAATTACTCTGCAGGAATAATGACCCATACCTCTACTAATTACTCTGCAGGAATAATGACCCATACCTCTACTAATTACTCTGCAGGAATAATGACCCATACCTCTACTAATTACTCTGCAGGAATAATGACCCATACCTCTACTAATTACTCTGCAGGAATACTAACCCATACCTCTACTAATTACTCTGCAGGAATAATGACCCATACCTCTACTAATTACTCTGCAGGAATAATGACCCATACCTCTACTAATTACTCTGCAGGAATAATGACCCATACCTCTACTAATTACTCTGCAGGAATAATGACCCATACCTCTCTACTAATTACTCTGCAGGAATACTGACCCATACCTCTCTACTAATTACTCTGCAGGAATACTGACCCATACCTCTCTACTAATTACTCTGCAGGAATAATGACCCATACCTCTACTAATTACTCTGCAGGAACAATGACCCATACCTCTACTAATTACTCTGCAGGAATACTGACCCATACCTCTACTAATTACTCTGCAGGAATAATGACCCATACCTCTACTAATTAATCTGCAGGAATAATGACCCATACCTCTACTAATTACTCTGCAGGAATAATGACCCATACCTCTACTAATTACTCTGCAGGAATAATGACCCATACCTCTACTAATTACTCTGCAGGAATACTAACCCATACCTCTACTAATTACTCTGCAGGAATACTGACCCATACCTCTACTAATTACTCTGCAGGAATAATGACCCATACCTCTCTACTAATTACTCTGCAGGAATACTGACCCATACCTCTCTACTAATTACTCTGCAGGAATACTAACCCATACCTCTACTAATTACTCTGCAGGAATAATGACCCATACCTCTACTAATTACTCTGCAGGAACAATGACCCATACCTCTACTAATTACTCTGCAGGAATAATGACCCATACCTCTACTAATTACTCTGCAGGAATAATGACCCATACCTCTACTAATTACTCTGCAGGAATACTAACCCATACCTCTACTAATTACTCTGCAGGAATAATGACCCATACCTCTACTAATTACTCTGCAGGAATAATGACCCATACCTCTACTAATTACTCTGCAGGAATAATGACCCATACCTCTACTAATTACTCTGCAGGAATAATGACCCATACCTCTACTAATTACTCTGCAGGAATAATGACCCATACCTCTACTAATTACTCTGCAGGAATAATGACCCATACCTCTACTAATTACTCTGCAGGAATACTAACCCATACCTCTACTAATTACTCTGCAGGAATAATGACCCATACCTCTACTATTTACTCTGCAGGAATAATGACCCATACCTCTACTAATTACTCTGCAGGAATAATGACCCATACCTCTACTAATTACTCTGCAGGAATAATGACCCATACCTCTACTAATTACTCTGCAGGAATAATGACCCATACCTCTACTAATTACTCTGCAGGAACAATGACCCATACCTCTACTAATTACTCTGCAGGAATAATGACCCATACCTCTACTAATTACTCTGCAGGAATAATGACCCATACCTCTACTAATTACTCTGCAGGAATAATGACCCATACCTCTACTAATTACTCTGCAGGAATAATGACCCATACCTCTACTAATTACTCTGCAGGAACAATGACCCATACCTCTACTAATTACTCTGCAGGAATAATGACCCATACCTCTACTAATTACTCTGCAGGAATAATGACCCATACCTCTACTAATTAATCTGCAGGAATAATGACCCATACCTCTACTAATTACTCTGCAGGAATAATGACCCATACCTCTCTACTAATTACTCTGCAGGAATAATGACCCATACCTCTCTACTAATTACTCTGCAGGAATAATGACCCATACCTCTACTAATTACTCTGCAGGAATAATGACCCATACCTCTCTACTAATTACTCTGCAGGAATACTGACCCATACCTCTCTACTAATTACTCTGCAGGAATACTGACCCATACCTCTCTACTAATTACTCTGCAGGAATAATGACCCATACCTCTACTAATTACTCTGCAGGAACAATGACCCATACCTCTACTAATTACTCTGCAGGAATACTGACCCATACCTCTACTAATTACTCTGCAGGAATACTAACCCATACCTCTACTAATTACTCTGCAGGAATACTGACCCATACCTCTACTAATTACTCTGCAGGAATAATGACCCATACCTCTCTACTAATTACTCTGCAGGAATACTGACCCATACCTCTCTACTAATTACTCTGCAGGAATACTAACCCATACCTCTACTAATTACTCTGCAGGAATAATGACCCATACCTCTACTAATTACTCTGCAGGAACAATGACCCATACCTCTACTAATTACTCTGCAGGAATAATGACCCATACCTCTACTAATTACTCTGCAGGAATAATGACCCATACCTCTACTAATTACTCTGCAGGAATACTAACCCATACCTCTACTAATTACTCTGCAGGAATAATGACCCATACCTCTACTAATTACTCTGCAGGAATAATGACCCATACCTCTACTAATTACTCTGCAGGAATAATGACCCATACCTCTACTAATTACTCTGCAGGAATAATGACCCATACCTCTACTAATTACTCTGCAGGAATAATGACCCATACCTCTACTAATTACTCTGCAGGAATAATGACCCATACCTCTACTAATTACTCTGCAGGAATAATGACCCATACCTCTACTAATTACTCTGCAGGAATACTAACCCATACCTCTACTAATTACTCTGCAGGAATAATGACCCATACCTCTACTAATTACTCTGCAGGAATAATGACCCATACCTCTACTAATTACTCTGCAGGAATAATGACCCATACCTCTACTAATTACTCTGCAGGAATAATGACCCATACCTCTCTACTAATTACTCTGCAGGAATAATGACCCATACCTCTCTACTAATTACTCTGCAGGAATAATGACCCATACCTCTACTAATTACTCTGCAGGAATAATGACCCATACCTCTCTACTAATTACTCTGCAGGAATAATGACCCATACCTCTCTACTAATTACTCTGCAGGAATACTGACCCATACCTCTCTACTAATTACTCTGCAGGAATAATGACCCATACCTCTACTAATTACTCTGCAGGAACAATGACCCATACCTCTACTAATTACTCTGCAGGAATACTGACCCATACCTCTACTAATTACTCTGCAGGAATACTAACCCATACCTCTACTAATTACTCTGCAGGAATACTGACCCATACCTCTACTAATTACTCTGCAGGAATAATGACCCATACCTCTCTACTAATTACTCTGCAGGAATACTGACCCATACCTCTCTACTAATTACTCTGCAGGAATACTAACCCATACCTCTACTAATTACTCTGCAGGAATAATGACCCATACCTCTACTAATTACTCTGCAGGAACAATGACCCATACCTCTACTAATTACTCTGCAGGAATAATGACCCATACCTCTACTAATTACTCTGCAGGAATAATGACCCATACCTCTACTAATTACTCTGCAGGAATACTAACCCATACCTCTACTAATTACTCTGCAGGAATAATGACCCATACCTCTACTAATTACTCTGCAGGAATAATGACCCATACCTCTACTAATTACTCTGCAGGAATAATGACCCATACCTCTACTAATTACTCTGCAGGAATAATGACCCATACCTCTACTAATTACTCTGCAGGAATAATGACCCATACCTCTACTAATTACTCTGCAGGAATAATGACCCATACCTCTACTAATTACTCTGCAGGAATAATGACCCATACCTCTACTAATTACTCTGCAGGAATACTAACCCATACCTCTACTAATTACTCTGCAGGAATAATGACCCATACCTCTACTAATTACTCTGCAGGAATAATGACCCATACCTCTACTAATTACTCTGCAGGAATAATGACCCATACCTCTACTAATTACTCTGCAGGAATAATGACCCATACCTCTACTAATTACTCTGCAGGAATAATGACCCATACCTCTACTAATTACTCTGCAGGAACAATGACCCATACCTCTACTAATTACTCTGCAGGAATAATGACCCATACCTCTACTAATTACTCTGCAGGAATAATGACCCATACCTCTACTAATTACTCTGCAGGAATAATGACCCATACCTCTACTAATTACTCTGCAGGAATAATGACCCATACCTCTACTAATTACTCTGCAGGAACAATGACCCATACCTCTACTAATTACTCTGCAGGAATAATGACCCATACCTCTACTAATTACTCTGCAGGAATAATGACCCATACCTCTACTAATTAATCTGCAGGAATAATGACCCATACCTCTACTAATTACTCTGCAGGAATAATGACCCATACCTCTACTAATTACTCTGCAGGAATAATGACCCATACCTCTACTAATTACTCTGCAGGAATAATGACCCATACCTCTACTAATTACTCTGCAGGAATAATGACCCATACCTCTCTACTAATTACTCTGCAGGAATAATGACCCATACCTCTCTACTAATTACTCTGCAGGAATAATGACCCCTACCTCTACTAATTACTCTGCAGGAATAATGACCCATACCTCTACTAATTAATCTGCAGGAATAATGACCCATACCTCTACTAATTACTCTGCAGGAATAATGACCCATACCTCTACTAATTACTCTGCAGGAATAATGACCCATACCTCTACTAATTAATCTGCAGGAATAATGACCCATACCTCTACTAATTACTCTGCAGGAATAATGACCCATACCTCTACTAATTACTCTGCAGGAATAATGACCCATACCTCTACTAATTAATCTGCAGGAATAATGACCCATACCTCTACTAATTACTCTGCAGGAATAATGACCCATACCTCTACTAATTACTCTGCAGGAATAATGACCCATACCTCTACTAATTACTCTGCAGGAATAATGACCCATACCTCTACTAATTACTCTGCAGGAATAATGACCCATACCTCTCTACTAATTACTCTGCAGGAATAATGACCCATACCTCTCTACTAATTACTCTGCAGGAATAATGACCCCTACCTCTACTAATTACTCTGCAGGAATAATGACCCATACCTCTACTAATTAATCTGCAGGAATAATGACCCATACCTCTACTAATTACTCTGCAGGAATAATGACCCATACCTCTACTAATTACTCTGCAGGAATAATGACCCATACCTCTACTAATTAATCTGCAGGAATAATGACCCATACCTCTACTAATTACTCTGCAGGAATAATGACCCATACCTCTACTAATTACTCTGCAGGAATAATGACCCATACCTCTCTACTAATTACTCTGCAGGAATAATGACCCCTACCTCTACTAATTACTCTGCAGGAATAATGACCCATACCTCTACTAATTAATCTGCAGGAATAATGACCCATACCTCTACTAATTACTCTGCAGGAATACTAACCCATACCTCTACTAATTACTCTGCAGGAATACTGACCCATACCTCTCTACTAATTACTCTGCAGGAATAATGACCCATACCTCTCTACTAATTACTCTGCAGGAATAATGACCCATACCTCTACTAATTACTCTGCAGGAATACTGACCCATACCTCTACTAATTACTCTGCAGGAATACTGACCCATACCTCTACTAATTACTCTGCAGGAATACTAACCCATACCTCTACTAATTACTCTGCAGGAATACTAACCCATACCTCTACTAATTACTCTGCAGGAATAATGACCCATACCTCTACTAATTACTCTGCAGGAATAATGACCCATACCTCTACTAATTACTCTGCAGGAATAATGACCCATACCTCTACTAATTACTCTGCAGGAATAATGACCCATACCTCTACTAATTACTCTGCAGGAATAATGACCCATACCTCTCTACTAATTACTCTGCAGGAATAATGACCCATACCTCTCTACTAATTACTCTGCAGGAATAATGACCCCTACCTCTACTAATTACTCTGCAGGAATACTAACCCATACCTCTACTAATTACTCTGCAGGAATAATGACCCATACCTCTACTAATTACTCTGCAGGAATAATGACCCATACCTCTACTAATTACTCTGCAGGAATAATGACCCATACCTCTACTAATTACTCTGCAGGAACAATGACCCATACCTCTACTAATTACTCTGCAGGAATAATGACCCATACCTCTACTAATTACTCTGCAGGAATAATGACCCATACCTCTACTAATTACTCTGCAGGAATAATGACCCATACCTCTACTAATTACTCTGCAGGAATAATGACCCATACCTCTACTAATTACTCTGCAGGAACAATGACCCATACCTCTACTAATTACTCTGCAGGAATAATGACCCATACCTCTACTAATTACTCTGCAGGAATAATGACCCATACCTCTACTAATTAATCTGCAGGAATAATGACCCATACCTCTACTAATTACTCTGCAGGAATAATGACCCATACCTCTCTACTAATTACTCTGCAGGAATAATGACCCATACCTCTCTACTAATTACTCTGCAGGAATAATGACCCATACCTCTACTAATTACTCTGCAGGAATAATGACCCATACCTCTCTACTAATTACTCTGCAGGAATACTGACCCATACCTCTCTACTAATTACTCTGCAGGAATACTGACCCATACCTTTCTACTAATTACTCTGCAGGAATAATGACCCATACCTCTACTAATTACTCTGCAGGAACAATGACCCATACCTCTACTAATTACTCTGCAGGAATACTGACCCATACCTCTACTAATTACTCTGCAGGAATACTAACCCATACCTCTACTAATTACTCTGCAGGAATACTGACCCATACCTCTACTAATTACTCTGCAGGAATAATGACCCATACCTCTCTACTAATTACTCTGCAGGAATACTGACCCATACCTCTCTACTAATTACTCTGCAGGAATACTAACCCATACCTCTACTAATCACTCTGCAGGAATAATGACCCATACCTCTACTAATTACTCTGCAGGAACAATGACCCATACCTCTACTAATTACTCTGCAGGAATAATGACCCATACCTCTACTAATTACTCTGCAGGAATAATGACCCATACCTCTACTAATTACTCTGCAGGAATACTAACCCATACCTCTACTAATTACTCTGCAGGAATAATGACCCATACCTCTACTAATTACTCTGCAGGAATAATGACCCATACCTCTACTAATTACTCTGCAGGAATAATGACCCATACCTCTACTAATTACTCTGCAGGAATAATGACCCATACCTCTACTAATTACTCTGCAGGAATAATGACCCATACCTCTACTAATTACTCTGCAGGAATAATGACCCATACCTCTACTAATTACTCTGCAGGAATAATGACCCATACCTCTACTAATTACTCTGCAGGAATACTAACCCATACCTCTACTAATTACTCTGCAGGAATAATGACCCATACCTCTACTAATTACTCTGCAGGAATAATGACCCATACCTCTACTAATTACTCTGCAGGAATAATGACCCATACCTCTACTAATTACTCTGCAGGAATAATGACCCATACCTCTACTAATTACTCTGCAGGAATAATGACCCATACCTCTACTAATTACTCTGCAGGAACAATGACCCATACCTCTACTAATTACTCTGCAGGAATAATGACCCATACCTCTACTAATTACTCTGCAGGAATAATGACCCATACCTCTACTAATTACTCTGCAGGAATAATGACCCATACCTCTACTAATTACTCTGCAGGAATAATGACCCATACCTCTACTAATTACTCTGCAGGAACAATGACCCATACCTCTACTAATTACTCTGCAGGAATAATGACCCATACCTCTACTAATTAATCTGCAGGAATAATGACCCATACCTCTACTAATTACTCTGCAGGAATAATGACCCATACCTCTACTAATTACTCTGCAGGAATAATGACCCATACCTCTACTAATTACTCTGCAGGAATAATGACCCATACCTCTACTAATTACTCTGCAGGAATAATGACCCATACCTCTCTACTAATTACTCTGCAGGAATAATGACCCATACCTCTCTACTAATTACTCTGCAGGAATAATGACCCCTACCTCTACTAATTACTCTGCAGGAATAATGACCCATACCTCTACTAATTAATCTGCAGGAATAATGACCCATACCTCTACTAATTACTCTGCAGGAATAATGACCCATACCTCTACTAATTACTCTGCAGGAATAATGACCCATACCTCTACTAATTAATCTGCAGGAATAATGACCCATACCTCTACTAATTACTCTGCAGGAATAATGACCCATACCTCTACTAATTACTCTGCAGGAATAATGACCCATACCTCTACTAATTAATCTGCAGGAATAATGACCCATACCTCTACTAATTACTCTGCAGGAATAATGACCCATACCTCTACTAATTACTCTGCAGGAATAATGACCCATACCTCTACTAATTACTCTGCAGGAATAATGACCCATACCTCTACTAATTACTCTGCAGGAATAATGACCCATACCTCTCTACTAATTACTCTGCAGGAATAATGACCCATACCTCTCTACTAATTACTCTGCAGGAATAATGACCCCTACCTCTACTAATTACTCTGCAGGAATAATGACCCATACCTCTACTAATTAATCTGCAGGAATAATGACCCATACCTCTACTAATTACTCTGCAGGAATAATGACCCATACCTCTACTAATTACTCTGCAGGAATAATGACCCATACCTCTACTAATTAATCTGCAGGAATAATGACCCATACCTCTACTAATTACTCTGCAGGAATAATGACCCATACCTCTACTAATTACTCTGCAGGAATAATGACCCATACCTCTCTACTAATTACTCTGCAGGAATAATGACCCATACCTCTCTACTAATTACTCTGCAGGAATAATGACCCCTACCTCTACTAATTACTCTGCAGGAATAATGACCCATACCTCTACTAATTAATCTGCAGGAATAATGACCCATACCTCTACTAATTACTCTGCAGGAATACTAACCCATACCTCTACTAATTACTCTGCAGGAATACTGACCCATACCTCTCTACTAATTACTCTGCAGGAATAATGACCCATACCTCTACTAATTACTCTGCAGGAATAATGACCCATACCTCTACTAATTAATCTGCAGGAATAATGACCCATACCTCTACTAATTACTCTGCAGGAATAATGACCCATACCTCTCTACTAATTACTCTGCAGGAATAATGACCCATACCTCTCTACTAATTACTCTGCAGGAATAATGACCCATACCTCTACTAATTACTCTGCAGGAATAATGACCCATACCTCTCTACTAATTACTCTGCAGGAATACTGACCCATACCTCTCTACTAATTACTCTGCAGGAATACTGACCCATACCTTTCTACTAATTACTCTGCAGGAATAATGACCCATACCTCTACTAATTACTCTGCAGGAACAATGACCCATACCTCTACTAATTACTCTGCAGGAATACTGACCCATACCTCTACTAATTACTCTGCAGGAATACTAACCCATACCTCTACTAATTACTCTGCAGGAATACTGACCCATACCTCTACTAATTACTCTGCAGGAATAATGACCCATACCTCTCTACTAATTACTCTGCAGGAATACTGACCCATACCTCTCTACTAATTACTCTGCAGGAATACTAACCCATACCTCTACTAATCACTCTGCAGGAATAATGACCCATACCTCTACTAATTACTCTGCAGGAACAATGACCCATACCTCTACTAATTACTCTGCAGGAATAATGACCCATACCTCTACTAATTACTCTGCAGGAATAATGACCCATACCTCTACTAATTACTCTGCAGGAATACTAACCCATACCTCTACTAATTACTCTGCAGGAATAATGACCCATACCTCTACTAATTACTCTGCAGGAATAATGACCCATACCTCTACTAATTACTCTGCAGGAATAATGACCCATACCTCTACTAATTACTCTGCAGGAATAATGACCCATACCTCTACTAATTACTCTGCAGGAATAATGACCCATACCTCTACTAATTACTCTGCAGGAATAATGACCCATACCTCTACTAATTACTCTGCAGGAATAATGACCCATACCTCTACTAATTACTCTGCAGGAATACTAACCCATACCTCTACTAATTACTCTGCAGGAATAATGACCCATACCTCTACTAATTACTCTGCAGGAATAATGACCCATACCTCTACTAATTACTCTGCAGGAATAATGACCCATACCTCTACTAATTACTCTGCAGGAATAATGACCCATACCTCTACTAATTACTCTGCAGGAATAATGACCCATACCTCTACTAATTACTCTGCAGGAACAATGACCCATACCTCTACTAATTACTCTGCAGGAATAATGACCCATACCTCTACTAATTACTCTGCAGGAATAATGACCCATACCTCTACTAATTACTCTGCAGGAATAATGACCCATACCTCTACTAATTACTCTGCAGGAATAATGACCCATACCTCTACTAATTACTCTGCAGGAACAATGACCCATACCTCTACTAATTACTCTGCAGGAATAATGACCCATACCTCTACTAATTAATCTGCAGGAATAATGACCCATACCTCTACTAATTACTCTGCAGGAATAATGACCCATACCTCTACTAATTACTCTGCAGGAATAATGACCCATACCTCTACTAATTACTCTGCAGGAATAATGACCCATACCTCTACTAATTACTCTGCAGGAATAATGACCCATACCTCTCTACTAATTACTCTGCAGGAATAATGACCCATACCTCTCTACTAATTACTCTGCAGGAATAATGACCCCTACCTCTACTAATTACTCTGCAGGAATAATGACCCATACCTCTACTAATTAATCTGCAGGAATAATGACCCATACCTCTACTAATTACTCTGCAGGAATAATGACCCATACCTCTACTAATTACTCTGCAGGAATAATGACCCATACCTCTACTAATTAATCTGCAGGAATAATGACCCATACCTCTACTAATTACTCTGCAGGAATAATGACCCATACCTCTACTAATTACTCTGCAGGAATAATGACCCATACCTCTACTAATTAATCTGCAGGAATAATGACCCATACCTCTACTAATTACTCTGCAGGAATAATGACCCATACCTCTACTAATTACTCTGCAGGAATAATGACCCATACCTCTACTAATTACTCTGCAGGAATAATGACCCATACCTCTACTAATTACTCTGCAGGAATAATGACCCATACCTCTCTACTAATTACTCTGCAGGAATAATGACCCATACCTCTCTACTAATTACTCTGCAGGAATAATGACCCCTACCTCTACTAATTACTCTGCAGGAATAATGACCCATACCTCTACTAATTAATCTGCAGGAATAATGACCCATACCTCTACTAATTACTCTGCAGGAATAATGACCCATACCTCTACTAATTACTCTGCAGGAATAATGACCCATACCTCTACTAATTAATCTGCAGGAATAATGACCCATACCTCTACTAATTACTCTGCAGGAATAATGACCCATACCTCTACTAATTACTCTGCAGGAATAATGACCCATACCTCTCTACTAATTACTCTGCAGGAATAATGACCCATACCTCTCTACTAATTACTCTGCAGGAATAATGACCCCTACCTCTACTAATTACTCTGCAGGAATAATGACCCATACCTCTACTAATTAATCTGCAGGAATAATGACCCATACCTCTACTAATTACTCTGCAGGAATACTAACCCATACCTCTACTAATTACTCTGCAGGAATACTGACCCATACCTCTCTACTAATTACTCTGCAGGAATAATGACCCATACCTCTCTACTAATTACTCTGCAGGAATAATGACCCATACCTCTACTAATTACTCTGCAGGAATACTGACCCATACCTCTACTAATTACTCTGCAGGAATACTAACCCATACCTCTACTAATTACTCTGCAGGAATACTAACCCATACCTCTACTAATTACTCTGCAGGAACAATGACCCATACCTCTACTAATTACTCTGCAGGAATAATGACCCATACCTCTACTAATTACTCTGCAGGAATAATGACCCATACCTCTACTAATTAATCTGCAGGAATAATGACCCATACCTCTACTAATTACTCTGCAGGAATAATGACCCATACCTCTACTAATTACTCTGCAGGAATAATGACCCATACCTCTACTAATTACTCTGCAGGAATAATGACCCATACCTCTACTAATTACTCTGCAGGAATAATGACCCATACCTCTCTACTAATTACTCTGCAGGAATAATGACCCATACCTCTCTACTAATTACTCTGCAGGAATAATGACCCCTACCTCTACTAATTACTCTGCAGGAATAATGACCCATACCTCTACTAATTACTCTGCAGGAATAATGACCCATACCTCTACTAATTAATCTGCAGGAATAATGACCCATACCTCTCTACTAATTACTCTGCAGGAATAATGACCCATACCTCTCTACTAATTACTCTGCAGGAATAATGACCCCTACCTCTACTAATTACTCTGCAGGAATAATGACCCATACCTCTACTAATTAATCTGCAGGAATAATGACCCATACCTCTACTAATTACTCTGCAGGAATAATGACCCATACCTCTACTAATTACTCTGCAGGAATAATGACCCATACCTCTACTAATTAATCTGCAGGAATAATGACCCATACCTCTACTAATTACTCTGCAGGAATAATGACCCATACCTCTACTAATTACTCTGCAGGAATAATGACCCATACCTCTCTACTAATTACTCTGCAGGAATAATGACCCATACCTCTCTACTAATTACTCTGCAGGAATAATGACCCCTACCTCTACTAATTACTCTGCAGGAATAATGACCCATACCTCTACTAATTAATCTGCAGGAATAATGACCCATACCTCTACTAATTACTCTGCAGGAATACTAACCCATACCTCTACTAATTACTCTGCAGGAATACTGACCCATACCTCTCTACTAATTACTCTGCAGGAATAATGACCCATACCTCTCTACTAATTACTCTGCAGGAATAATGACCCATACCTCTACTAATTACTCTGCAGGAATACTGACCCATACCTCTACTAATTACGCTGCAGGAATACTGACCCATACCTCTACTAATTACTCTGCAGGAATACTAACCCATACCTCTACTAATTACTCTGCAGGAATACTAACCCATACCTCTACTAATTACTCTGCAGGAACAATGACCCATACCTCTACTAATTACTCTGCAGGAATAATGACCCATACCTCTACTAATTACTCTGCAGGAATAATGACCCATACCTCTACTAATTAATCTGCAGGAATAATGACCCATACCTCTACTAATTACTCTGCAGGAATAATGACCCATACCTCTACTAATTACTCTGCAGGAATAATGACCCATACCTCTACTAATTACTCTGCAGGAATAATGACCCATACCTCTACTAATTACTCTGCAGGAATAATGACCCATACCTCTCTACTAATTACTCTGCAGGAATAATGACCCATACCTCTCTACTAATTACTCTGCAGGAATAATGACCCCTACCTCTACTAATTACTCTGCAGGAATAATGACCCATACCTCTACTAATTACTCTGCAGGAATAATGACCCATACCTCTACTAATTAATCTGCAGGAATAATGACCCATACCTCTACTAATTACTCTGCAGGAATAATGACCCATACCTCTACTAATTACTCTGCAGGAATAATGACCCATACCTCTACTAATTAATCTGCAGGAATAATGACCCATACCTCTACTAATTACTCTGCAGGAATAATGACCCATACCTCTACTAATTACTCTGCAGGAATAATGACCCATACCTCTACTAATTACTCTGCAGGAATAATGACCCATACCTCTACTAATTACTCTGCAGGAATAATGACCCATACCTCTCTACTAATTACTCTGCAGGAATAATGACCCATACCTCTCTACTAACTACTCTGCAGGAATAATGACCCCTACCTCTACTAATTACTCTGCAGGAATAATGACCCATACCTCTACTAATTAATCTGCAGGAATAATGACCCATACCTCTACTAATTACTCTGCAGGAATAATGACCCATACCTCTACTAATTACTCTGCAGGAATAATGACCCATACCTCTACTAATTAATCTGCAGGAATAATGACCCATACCTCTACTAATTACTCTGCAGGAATAATGACCCATACCTCTACTAATTACTCTGCAGGAATAATGACCCATACCTCTCTACTAATTACTCTGCAGGAATAATGACCCATACCTCTCTACTAATTACTCTGCAGGAATAATGACCCCTACCTCTACTAATTACTCTGCAGGAATAATGACCCATACCTCTACTAATTAATCTGCAGGAATAATGACCCATACCTCTACTAATTACTCTGCAGGAATAATGACCCATACCTCTACTAATTACTCTGCAGGAATAATGACCCATACCTCTACTAATTAATCTGCAGGAATAATGACCCATACCTCTACTAATTACTCTGCAGGAATAATGACCCATACCTCTACTAATTACTCTGCAGGAATAATGACCCATACCTCTCTACTAATTACTCTGCAGGAATAATGACCCATACCTCTCTACTAATTACTCTGCAGGAATAATGACCCCTACCTCTACTAATTACTCTGCAGGAATAATGACCCATACCTCTACTAATTAATCTGCAGGAATAATGACCCATACCTCTACTAATTACTCTGCAGGAATACTAACCCATACCTCTACTAATTACTCTGCAGGAATACTGACCCATACCTCTCTACTAATTACTCTGCAGGAATAATGACCCATACCTCTCTACTAATTACTCTGCAGGAATAATGACCCATACCTCTACTAATTACTCTGCAGGAATACTGACCCATACCTCTACTAATTACTCTGCAGGAATACTGACCCATACCTCTACTAATTACTCTGCAGGAATACTAACCCATACCTCTACTAATTACTCTGCAGGAATACTAACCCATACCTCTACTAATTACTCTGCAGGAATAATGACCCATACCTCTACTAATTACTCTGCAGGAATAATGACCCATACCTCTACTAATTACTCTGCAGGAATAGTGACCCATACCTCTCTACTAATTACTCTGCAGGAATAATGACCCATACCTCTACTAATTACTCTGCAGGAATAATGACCCATACCTCTACTAATTACTCTGCAGGAATAATGACCCATACCTCTCTACTAATTACTCTGCAGGAATAATGACCCATACCTCTCTACTAATTACTCTGCAGGAATAATGACCCATACCTCTACTAATTAATCTGCAGGAATACTGACCCATACCTCTACTAATTACTCTGCAGGAATACTAACCCATACCTCTACTAATTACTCTGCAGGAATACTGACCCATACCTCTACTAATTACTCTGCAGGAATAATGACCCATACCTCTCTACTAATTACTCTGCAGGAATACTGACCCATACCTCTCTACTAATTACTCTGCAGGAATACTAACCCATACCTCTACTAATTACTCTGCAGGAATAATGACCCATACCTCTTCTAATTACTCTGCAGGAACAATGACCCATACCTCTACTAATTACTCTGCAGGAATACTGACCCATACCTCTACTAATTACTCTGCAGGAATACTAACCCATACCTCTACTAATTACTCTGCAGGAATACTGACCCATACCTCTACTAATTACTCTGCAGGAATAATGACCCATACCTCTCTACTAATTACTCTGCAGGAATACTGACCCATACCTCTCTACTAATTACTCTGCAGGAATACTAACCCATACCTCTACTAATTACTCTGCAGGAATAATGACCCATACCTCTACTAATTACTCTGCAGGAACAATGACCCATACCTCTACTAATTACTCTGCAGGAATAATGACCCATACCTCTACTAATTACTCTGCAGGAATAATGACCCATACCTCTACTAATTACTCTGCAGGAATACTAACCCATACCTCTACTAATTACTCTGCAGGAATAATGACCCATACCTCTACTAATTACTCTGCAGGAATAATGACCCATACCTCTACTAATTACTCTGCAGGAATAATGACCCATACCTCTACTAATTACTCTGCAGGAATAATGACCCATACCTCTACTAATTACTCTGCAGGAATAATGACCCATACCTCTACTAATTACTCTGCAGGAATAATGACCCATACCTCTACTAATTACTCTGCAGGAATAATGACCCATACCTCTACTAATTACTCTGCAGGAATACTAACCCATACCTCTACTAATTACTCTGCAGGAATAATGACCCATACCTCTACTAATTACTCTGCAGGAATAATGACCCATACCTCTACTAATTACTCTGCAGGAATAATGACCCATACCTCTACTAATTACTCTGCAGGAATAATGACCCATACCTCTACTAATTACTCTGCAGGAATAATGACCCATACCTCTACTAATTACTCTGCAGGAACAATGACCCATACCTCTACTAATTACTCTGCAGGAATAATGACCCATACCTCTACTAATTACTCTGCAGGAATAATGACCCATACCTCTACGAATTACTCTGCAGGAATAATGACCCATACCTCTACTAATTACTCTGCAGGAATAATGACCCATACCTCTACTAATTACTCTGCAGGAACAATGACCCATACCTCTACTAATTACTCTGCAGGAATAATGACCCATACCTCTACTAATTACTCTGCAGGAATAATGACCCATACCTCTACTAATTAATCTGCAGGAATAATGACCCATACCTCTACTAATTACTCTGCAGGAATAATGACCCATACCTCTACTAATTACTCTGCAGGAATAATGACCCATACCTCTACTAATTACTCTGCAGGAATAATGACCCATACCTCTACTAATTACTCTGCAGGAATACTGACCCATACCTCTACTAATTACTCTGCAGGAATAATGACCCATACCTCTACTAATTACTCTGCAGGAATAATGACCCATACCTCTACTAATTACTCTGCAGGAATAATGACCCATACCTCTCTACTAATTACTCTGCAGGAATAATGACCCATACCTCTCTACTAATTACTCTGCAGGAATAATGACCCCTACCTCTACTAATTACTCTGCAGGAATAATGACCCATACCTCTACTAATTAATCTGCAGGAACAATGACCCATACCTCTACTAATTACTCTGCAGGAATACTGACCCATACCTCTACTAATTACTCTGCAGGAATACTAACCCATACCTCTACTAATTACTCTGCAGGAATACTGACCCATACCTCTACTAATTACTCTGCAGGAATAATGACCCATACCTCTCTACTAATTACTCTGCAGGAATACTGACCCATACCTCTCTACTAATTACTCTGCAGGAATACTAACCCATACCTCTACTAATTACTCTGCAGGAATAATGACCCATACCTCTACTAATTACTCTGCAGGAACAATGACCCATACCTCTACTAATTACTCTGCAGGAATAATGACCCATACCTCTACTAATTACTCTGCAGGAATAATGACCCATACCTCTACTAATTACTCTGCAGGAATACTAACCCATACCTCTACTAATTACTCTGCAGGTATAATGACCCATACCTCTACTAATTACTCTGCAGGAATAATGACCCATACCTCTACTAATTACTCTGCAGGAATAATGACCCATACCTCTACTAATTACTCTGCAGGAATAATGACCCATACCTCTACTAATTACTCTGCAGGAATAATGACCCATACCTCTACTAATTACTCTGCAGGAATAATGACCCATACCTCTACTAATTACTCTGCAGGAATAATGACCCATACCTCTACTAATTACTCTGCAGGAATACTAACCCATACCTCTACTAATTACTCTGCAGGAATAATGACCCATACCTCTACTAATTACTCTGCAGGAATAATGACCCATACCTCTACTAATTACTCTGCAGGAATAATGACCCATACCTCTACTAATTACTCTGCAGGAATAATGACCCATACCTCTACTAATTACTCTGCAGGAATAATGACCCATACCTCTACTAATTACTCTGCAGGAACAATGACCCATACCTCTACTAATTACTCTGCAGGAATAATGACCCATACCTCTACTAATTACTCTGCAGGAATAATGACCCATACCTCTACGAATTACTCTGCAGGAATAATGACCCATACCTCTACTAATTACTCTGCAGGAATAATGACCCATACCTCTACTAATTACTCTGCAGGAACAATGACCCATACCTCTACTAATTACTCTGCAGGAATAATGACCCATACCTCTACTAATTACTCTGCAGGAATAATGACCCATACCTCTACTAATTAATCTGCAGGAATAATGACCCATACCTCTACTAATTACTCTGCAGGAATAATGACCCATACCTCTACTAATTACTCTGCAGGAATAATGACCCATACCTCTACTAATTACTCTGCAGGAATAATGACCCATACCTCTACTAATTACTCTGCAGGAATACTGACCCATACCTCTACTAATTACTCTGCAGGAATAATGACCCATACCTCTACTAATTACTCTGCAGGAATAATGACCCATACCTCTACTAATTACTCTGCAGGAATAATGACCCATACCTCTCTACTAATTACTCTGCAGGAATAATGACCCATACCTCTCTACTAATTACTCTGCAGGAATAATGACCCCTACCTCTACTAATTACTCTGCAGGAATAATGACCCATACCTCTACTAATTAATCTGCAGGAATAATGACCCATACCTCTACTAATTACTCTGCAGGAATAATGACCCATACCTCTACTAATTACTCTGCAGGAATAATGACCCATACCTCTACTAATTACTCTGCAGGAATAATGACCCATACCTCTACTAATTACTCTGCAGGAATAATGACCCATACCTCTACTAATTACTCTGCAGGAATACTAACCCATACCTCTACTAATTACTCTGCAGGAATACTGACCCATACCTCTCTACTAATTACTCTGCAGGAATAATGACCCATACCTCTCTACTAATTACTCTGCAGGAATAATGACCCATACCTCTACTAATTACTCTGCAGGAATACTGACCCATACCTCTACTAATTACTCTGCAGGAATACTGACGCATACCTCTACTAATTACTCTGCAGGAATACTAACCCATACCTCTACTAATTACTCTGCAGGAATACTAACCCATACCTCTACTAATTACTCTGCAGGAATAATGACCCATACCTCTACTAATTACTCTGCAGGAATAATGACCCATACCTCTACTAATTACTCTGCAGGAATAGTGACCCATACCTCTCTACTAATTACTCTGCAGGAATAATGACCCATACCTCTACTAATTACTCTGCAGGAATAATGACCCATACCTCTACTAATTACTCTGCAGGAATAATGACCCATACCTCTCTACTAATTACTCTGCAGGAATAATGACCCATACCTCTCTACTAATTACTCTGCAGGAATAATGACCCATACCTCTACTAATTAATCTGCAGGAATACTGACCCATACCTCTACTAATTACTCTGCAGGAATACTGACACATACCTCTCTACTAATTACTCTGCAGGAATATTGACCCATACCTCTCTACTAATTACTCTGCAGGAATAATGACCCATACCTCTCTACTAATTACTCTGCAGGAATAATGACCCATACCTCTCTACTAATTACTCTGCAGGAATAATGACCCCTACCTCTACTAATTACTCTGCAGGAATAATGACCCATACCTCTACTAATTAATCTGCAGGAATAATGACCCATACCTCTACTAATTACTCTGCAGGAATAATGACCCATACCTCTACTAATTACTCTGCAGGAATAATGACCCATACCTCTACTAATTAATCTGCAGGAATAATGACCCATACCTCTACTAATTACTCTGCAGGAATAATGACCCATACCTCTACTAATTACTCTGCAGGAATAATGACCCATACCTCTCTACTAATTACTCTGCAGGAATAATGACCCATACCTCTCTACTAATTACTCTGCAGGAATAATGACCCCTACCTCTACTAATTACTCTGCAGGAATAATGACCCATACCTCTACTAATTAATCTGCAGGAATAATGACCCATACCTCTACTAATTACTCTGCAGGAATACTAACCCATACCTCTACTAATTACTCTGCAGGAATACTGACCCATACCTCTCTACTAATTACTCTGCAGGAATAATGACCCATACCTCTCTACTAATTACTCTGCAGGAATAATGACCCATACCTCTACTAATTACTCTGCAGGAATACTGACCCATACCTCTACTAATTACTCTGCAGGAATACTGACCCATACCTCTACTAATTACTCTGCAGGAATACTAACCCATACCTCTACTAATTACTCTGCAGGAATACTAACCCATACCTCTACTAATTACTCTGCAGGAATAATGACCCATACCTCTACTAATTACTCTGCAGGAATAATGACCCATACCTCTACTAATTACTCTGCAGGAATAGTGACCCATACCTCTCTACTAATTACTCTGCAGGAATAATGACCCATACCTCTACTAATTACTCTGCAGGAATAATGACCCATACCTCTACTAATTACTCTGCAGGAATAATGACCCATACCTCTCTACTAATTACTCTGCAGGAATAATGACCCATACCTCTCTACTAATTACTCTGCAGGAATAATGACCCATACCTCTACTAATTAATCTGCAGGAATACTGACCCATACCTCTACTAATTACTCTGCAGGAATACTAACCCATACCTCTACTAATTACTCTGCAGGAATACTGACCCATACCTCTACTAATTACTCTGCAGGAATAATGACCCATACCTCTCTACTAATTACTCTGCAGGAATACTGACCCATACCTCTCTACTAATTACTCTGCAGGAATACTAACCCATACCTCTACTAATTACTCTGCAGGAATAATGACCCATACCTCTTCTAATTACTCTGCAGGAACAATGACCCATACCTCTACTAATTACTCTGCAGGAATACTGACCCATACCTCTACTAATTACTCTGCAGGAATACTAACCCATACCTCTACTAATTACTCTGCAGGAATACTGACCCATACCTCTACTAATTACTCTGCAGGAATAATGACCCATACCTCTCTACTAATTACTCTGCAGGAATACTGACCCATACCTCTCTACTAATTACTCTGCAGGAATACTAACCCATACCTCTACTAATTACTCTGCAGGAATAATGACCCATACCTCTACTAATTACTCTGCAGGAACAATGACCCATACCTCTACTAATTACTCTGCAGGAATAATGACCCATACCTCTACTAATTACTCTGCAGGAATAATGACCCATACCTCTACTAATTACTCTGCAGGAATACTAACCCATACCTCTACTAATTACTCTGCAGGAATAATGACCCATACCTCTACTAATTACTCTGCAGGAATAATGACCCATACCTCTACTAATTACTCTGCAGGAATAATGACCCATACCTCTACTAATTACTCTGCAGGAATAATGACCCATACCTCTACTAATTACTCTGCAGGAATAATGACCCATACCTCTACTAATTACTCTGCAGGAATAATGACCCATACCTCTACTAATTACTCTGCAGGAATAATGACCCATACCTCTACTAATTACTCTGCAGGAATACTAACCCATACCTCTACTAATTACTCTGCAGGAATAATGACCCATACCTCTACTAATTACTCTGCAGGAATAATGACCCATACCTCTACTAATTACTCTGCAGGAATAATGACCCATACCTCTACTAATTACTCTGCAGGAATAATGACCCATACCTCTACTAATTACTCTGCAGGAATAATGACCCATACCTCTACTAATTACTCTGCAGGAACAATGACCCATACCTCTACTAATTACTCTGCAGGAATAATGACCCATACCTCTACTAATTACTCTGCAGGAATAATGACCCATACCTCTACGAATTACTCTGCAGGAATAATGACCCATACCTCTACTAATTACTCTGCAGGAATAATGACCCATACCTCTACTAATTACTCTGCAGGAACAATGACCCATACCTCTACTAATTACTCTGCAGGAATAATGACCCATACCTCTACTAATTACTCTGCAGGAATAATGACCCATACCTCTACTAATTAATCTGCAGGAATAATGACCCATACCTCTACTAATTACTCTGCAGGAATAATGACCCATACCTCTACTAATTACTCTGCAGGAATAATGACCCATACCTCTACTAATTACTCTGCAGGAATAATGACCCATACCTCTACTAATTACTCTGCAGGAATACTGACCCATACCTCTACTAATTACTCTGCAGGAATAATGACCCATACCTCTACTAATTACTCTGCAGGAATAATGACCCATACCTCTACTAATTACTCTGCAGGAATAATGACCCATACCTCTCTACTAATTACTCTGCAGGAATAATGACCCATACCTCTCTACTAATTACTCTGCAGGAATAATGACCCCTACCTCTACTAATTACTCTGCAGGAATAATGACCCATACCTCTACTAATTAATCTGCAGGAACAATGACCCATACCTCTACTAATTACTCTGCAGGAATACTGACCCATACCTCTACTAATTACTCTGCAGGAATACTAACCCATACCTCTACTAATTACTCTGCAGGAATACTGACCCATACCTCTACTAATTACTCTGCAGGAATAATGACCCATACCTCTCTACTAATTACTCTGCAGGAATACTGACCCATACCTCTCTACTAATTACTCTGCAGGAATACTAACCCATACCTCTACTAATTACTCTGCAGGAATAATGACCCATACCTCTACTAATTACTCTGCAGGAACAATGACCCATACCTCTACTAATTACTCTGCAGGAATAATGACCCATACCTCTACTAATTACTCTGCAGGAATAATGACCCATACCTCTACTAATTACTCTGCAGGAATACTAACCCATACCTCTACTAATTACTCTGCAGGAATAATGACCCATACCTCTACTAATTACTCTGCAGGAATAATGACCCATACCTCTACTAATTACTCTGCAGGAATAATGACCCATACCTCTACTAATTACTCTGCAGGAATAATGACCCATACCTCTACTAATTACTCTGCAGGAATAATGACCCATACCTCTACTAATTACTCTGCAGGAATAATGACCCATACCTCTACTAATTACTCTGCAGGAATAATGACCCATACCTCTACTAATTACTCTGCAGGAATACTAACCCATACCTCTACTAATTACTCTGCAGGAATAATGACCCATACCTCTACTAATTACTCTGCAGGAATAATGACCCATACCTCTACTAATTACTCTGCAGGAATAATGACCCATACCTCTACTAATTACTCTGCAGGAATAATGACCCATACCTCTACTAATTACTCTGCAGGAATAATGACCCATACCTCTACTAATTACTCTGCAGGAACAATGACCCATACCTCTACTAATTACTCTGCAGGAATAATGACCCATACCTCTACTAATTACTCTGCAGGAATAATGACCCATACCTCTACGAATTACTCTGCAGGAATAATGACCCATACCTCTACTAATTACTCTGCAGGAATAATGACCCATACCTCTACTAATTACTCTGCAGGAACAATGACCCATACCTCTACTAATTACTCTGCAGGAATAATGACCCATACCTCTACTAATTACTCTGCAGGAATAATGACCCATACCTCTACTAATTAATCTGCAGGAATAATGACCCATACCTCTACTAATTACTCTGCAGGAATAATGACCCATACCTCTACTAATTACTCTGCAGGAATAATGACCCATACCTCTACTAATTACTCTGCAGGAATAATGACCCATACCTCTACTAATTACTCTGCAGGAATACTGACCCATACCTCTACTAATTACTCTGCAGGAATAATGACCCATACCTCTACTAATTACTCTGCAGGAATAATGACCCATACCTCTACTAATTACTCTGCAGGAATAATGACCCATACCTCTCTACTAATTACTCTGCAGGAATAATGACCCATACCTCTCTACTAATTACTCTGCAGGAATAATGACCCCTACCTCTACTAATTACTCTGCAGGAATAATGACCCATACCTCTACTAATTAATCTGCAGGAATAATGACCCATACCTCTACTAATTACTCTGCAGGAATAATGACCCATACCTCTACTAATTACTCTGCAGGAATAATGACCCATACCTCTACTAATTACTCTGCAGGAATAATGACCCATACCTCTACTAATTACTCTGCAGGAATAATGACCCATACCTCTACTAATTACTCTGCAGGAATACTAACCCATACCTCTACTAATTACTCTGCAGGAATACTGACCCATACCTCTCTACTAATTACTCTGCAGGAATAATGACCCATACCTCTCTACTAATTACTCTGCAGGAATAATGACCCATACCTCTACTAATTACTCTGCAGGAATACTGACCCATACCTCTACTAATTACTCTGCAGGAATACTGACGCATACCTCTACTAATTACTCTGCAGGAATACTAACCCATACCTCTACTAATTACTCTGCAGGAATACTAACCCATACCTCTACTAATTACTCTGCAGGAATAATGACCCATACCTCTACTAATTACTCTGCAGGAATAATGACCCATACCTCTACTAATTACTCTGCAGGAATAGTGACCCATACCTCTCTACTAATTACTCTGCAGGAATAATGACCCATACCTCTACTAATTACTCTGCAGGAATAATGACCCATACCTCTACTAATTACTCTGCAGGAATAATGACCCATACCTCTCTACTAATTACTCTGCAGGAATAATGACCCATACCTCTCTACTAATTACTCTGCAGGAATAATGACCCATACCTCTACTAATTAATCTGCAGGAATACTGACCCATACCTCTACTAATTACTCTGCAGGAATACTGACACATACCTCTCTACTAATTACTCTGCAGGAATATTGACCCATACCTCTCTACTAATTACTCTGCAGGAATAATGACCCATACCTCTCTACTAATTACTCTGCAGGAATAATGACCCATACCTCTACTAATTACTCTGCAGGAATACTGACACATACCTCTCTACTAATTACTCTGCAGGAATATTGACCCATACCTCTCTACTAATTACTCTGCAGGAATACTGACACATACCTCTCTACTAATTACTCTGCAGGAATACTGACCCATACCTCTACTAATTACTCTGCAGGAATAATGACCCATACCTCTACTAATTACTCTGCAGGAACAATGGCCCATACCTCTCTACTAACTACTCTGAGGGAATAATGACCCATACCTCTACTAATTACTCTGCAGGAATATTGACCCATACCTCTCTACTAATTACTCTGCAGGAATACTGACACATACCTCTCTACTAATTACTCTGCAGGAATACTGACCCATACCTCTACTAATTACTCTGCAGGAATAATGACCCATACCTCTACTAATTACTCTGCAGGAACAATGGCCCATAGCTCTCTACTAACTACTCTGAGGGAATAATGACCCATACCTCTACTAATTACTCTGCAGGAATATTGACCCATACCTCTCTACTAATTACTCTGCAGGAATACTGACACATACCTCTCTACTAATTACTCTGCAGGAATATTGACCCATACCTCTCTACTAATTACTCTGCAGGAATAATGACCCATACCTCTCTACTAATTACTCTGCAGGAATAATGACCCATACCTCTACTAATTACTCTGCAGGAATACTGACACATACCTCTCTACTAATTACTCTGCAGGAATATTGACCCATACCTCTCTACTAATTACTCTGCAGGAATACTGACACATACCTCTCTACTAATTACTCTGCAGGAATACTGACCCATACCTCTACTAATTACTCTGCAGGAATAATGACCCATACCTCTACTAATTACTCTGCAGGAACAATGGCCCATACCTCTCTACTAACTACTCTGAGGGAATAATGACCCATACCTCTACTAATTACTCTGCAGGAATAATGACCCATACCTCTACTAATTACTCTGCAGGAATAATGACCCATACCTCTACTAATTACTCTGCAGGAATAATGACCCATACCTCTACTAATTACTCTTCAGAAAATATTTAATTGCTCATGGTGGTTAAGGAGTATCATTAAAACAGGTTAATACTGTGTGCTCCACCAACATTAGACATCTATACAAAAAATGCCCTGAAATAAGTAAATCAGATCAATGATGAGTAAACAGTCAGATTAACTACCTGACGAGGTCTCGGTGGCGTAGAAGGAGGAACGGAGTACCTGACGAGCGTGTGATTCTCTAACGGGCAGCGTGTGGTTCTCTAACGGGCAGCGTGTGATTCTCTAACGGGCAGCGTGTGATTCTCTAACGGGCAGCGTGTGATTCTCTAACGGGCAGCGTGTGATTCTCTAATGGGCAGCGTGTGATTCTCTAACGGGCAGCGTGTGATTCTCTAACGGGCAGCGTGTGGTTCTCTAACGGGCAGCGTGTGATTCTCTAACGGGCAGCGTGTGGTTCTCTAACGGGCAGCGTGTGGTTCTCTAACGGGCAGCGTGTGATTCTCTAACGGGCAGCGTGTGGTTCTCTAACGGGCAGCGTGTGGTTCTCTAACGGGCAGCGTGTGATTCTCTAACGGGCAGCGTGTGGTTCTCTAACGGGCAGCGTGTGGTTCTCTAACGGGCAGCGTGTGGTTCTCTAACGGGCAGCGTGTGGTTCTCTAACGGGCAGCGTGTGGTTCTCTAACGGGCAGCGTGTGGTTCTCTAACGGGCAGCGTGTGATTCTCTAACGGGCAGCGTGTGATTCTCTAACGGGCAGCGTGTGGTTCTCTAACGGGCAGCGTGTGGTTCTCTAACGGGCAGCGTGTGGTTCTCTAACGGGCAGCGTGTGATTCTCTAACGGGCAGCGTGTGATTCTCTAACGGGCAGCGGGTGGTTCTCTAACGGGCAGCGTGTGGTTCTCTAATGGGCAGCGTGTGGTTCTCTAACGGGCAGCGTGTGGTTCTCTAACGGGCAGCGTGTGGTTCTCTAACGGGCAGCGTGTGGTTCTCTAACAGGCAGCGTGTGATTCTCTAACAGGCAGCATCTGTGTCCTTGCCGATCTCCTCAGGGGGAAGTATCAGACAGATGTTTACTGTTGCTCTCTGGTTTGTTATTGTTTATGTTGTTTATTTTGATCACAGGTCAGCCAATCACAGCTAGAAGCTGTCTCAAATGTTGCAGTCCATAAACGTAGAAAAAGGAGATTAAACCGGAATGTATCTCCGTGCTGAGAGAGGCGAGATTACCTGAACGCTATGGATCTACCTTGTTAAACAGCTCTCTCTTCTCTCACAGTTCTCCCTGCTCTCCTTATTCTCTCAGCTCTCTCTAAACTCTCTCAGCTCTCTCTGCTCTCTCCGCTCTCTCAGCTCTCTCTGCTCTCCATGCTCTCTCAGCTCTCTCAGCTCTCTCTGCTCTCTCCGCTCTCTCAGCTCTCTCTGCTCTCCATGCTCTCTCAGCTCTCTCTGCTCTCTCTGTTCTCCCTGCTCTCTCATGCTCTCTCAGCTCTCTCTGCTCTCACAGCTCTCTCTGCTCTCCATGCTCTCTCAGCTCTCTATATTCTCGCTGCTCTCCCTGCTCTCCATGCTCTCTCAGCTCTCTCTGTTCTCTCTGCTCTCTCTTCTCTCACAGCTCTCTCTTCTCTATCTGCTCTCCCTGCTCTCTCTATTCTCTCTGCTCTCTCAGCTCTCTCTGCTCTCTCTTCTCTCTCTGCTCTCTCAGCTCTCTCTGCTCTCTCAGCTCTCTCTGCTCTCTCTTCTCTCTTCTCTCTCTGCTCTCTCAGCTCTCTCAGCTCTCTCAGCTCTCTCAGCTCTCTCTGCTCTCTCTGCTCTCTCAGCTCTCTCTGCTCTCTCTATTCTCTCTGCTCTCTCAGCTCTCTCTGCTCTCTCTTCTCTCTCAGCTCTCTCAGCTCTCTCTGCTCTCTCTGCTCTCTCAGCTCTCTCAGCTCTCTCTGCTCTCTCTATTCTCTCTATTCTCTCAGCTCTCTCTGCTCTCTCTACTCTCTCTTCTCTCTCAGCTCTCTCTGCTCTCTCAGCTCTCTCTGCTCTCTCTTCTCTCTCAGCTCTCTCTGCTCTCTCTGCTCTCTCAGCTCTCTCAGCTCTCTCTGCTCTCTCTACTCTCTCAGCTCTCTCAGCTCTCTCTGCTCTCTCTACTCTCTCTTCTCTCTCAGCTCTCTGCTCTCTCTACTCTCTCAGCTCTCTCAGCTCTCTCTTCTCTCTCTGCTCTCTCTGTTCTCTCTAAACTCTCTGTTTTCTCTGCTCTCTCTACTCTCTCAGCTCTCTCAGCTCTCTCTGCTCTCTCTACTCTCTCTTCTCTCTCAGCTCTCTGCTCTCTCTACTCTCTCAGCTCTCTCAGCTCTCTCTTCTCTCTCTGCTCTCTCTGTTCTCTCTAAACTCTCTGTTTTCTCTGCTCTCTCTGTTCTCTCTAAACTCTCTGTTCTCTCTGCTCTCTACATAGAGGTTACTTCCCAAACAGCAGGCTGCCATAGCACACTACTTTTTACCAGGGCCTGTAGGGAATAGTGTGGCAATTGGGACTTAACCAAAGCAGTAAGTGGAGGCATTTGGCAGATCTCCTCCTGATATCCTAATCATAACAGATTACTAGTCTGAGGTGATGAGAGAATACACACACACACACACACACACACACACACACACACACACACACACACACACACACACACACACACACACACACACACACACACACACACACACACACACACACACACACACACACACACACACACACACACGCATCATTACACAGACACACACACCATAACACAGACACACACACCATAACACAGACACACACACCATTACACAGACACACCATAACACACACACACACACACACACACACACACACACACACACACACACACACACACACACACACACACACACACACACACACACACACACACACACACACACACACACACACACACACACACACACACACACACACACATCATTACACAGACACACACACCATAACACAGACACACACACCATAACACAGACACACACACCATTACACAGACACACCATAACACACACACACACACACACACACACACACACACACACACACACACACACACACACACACACACACACACACACACACACACACACACACACACACACACACACACACACACACACACACAGCCACATACAAATAGAGACACATCTCTCTTCTTGCTGTTTGAACAGCAGCTCAGGCTATTGCTGTGTCTTAATACCGGGGAAACGGTTAAACGTTATTCATTAATATTTAGGAAAAGATGTATAAACCACAGGGAATGATTTTAATCTTTAGGGCAGACATGTTTATTAGATAGTTTATTACCAGTTAGAATAGGAACACACTTTTACTATATGAAACAAGCTATTACTTTATGAGTAGTCTGGAGTTTCAAACATAATACCAACACCAGCAGCAAAGTATTTGACTACTTTCACTATAAACTAGGTAACACTTTCAGTCTCTATATTCCCTGTAGAATCTCTCTATTCCCTGTAGAATCTCTCTATCCCCTGTAGAATCTCTCTATTCCCTGTAGAATCTCTCTATTCCCTGTAGAATCTCTCTATTCCCTGTGGAATCTCTCTATTCCCTGTAGAATCTCTCTTATCCCTGTAGAATCTCTCTATTCCCTGTAGAATCTCTCTATTCCCTGTAGAATCTCTCTATTCCCTGTAGAATCTCTCTATTCCCTGTAGAATCTCTCTATTCCCTGTAGAATCTCTCTATTCCCTGTAGAATCTCTCTTTTCCCTGTAGAATCTCTCTTATCCCTGTAGAATCTCTCTATTCCCTGTAGAATCTCTCTATTCCCTGTAGAATCTCTCTATTCCCTGTAGAATCTCTCTATTCCCTGTAGAATCTCTCTTTTCCCTGTAGAATCTCTCTATTCCCTGTAGAATCTCTCTATTCCCTGTAGAATCTCTCTATTCCCTGTAGAATCTCTCTATTCCCTGTAGAATCTCTCTATTCCCTGTAGAATCTCTCTATTCCCTGTAGAATCTCTCTATTCCCTGTAGAATCTCTCTATTCCCTGTAGAATCTCTCTATTCCCTGTAGAATCTCTCTTTTCCCTGTAGAATCTCTCTTATCCCTGTAGAATCTCTCTATTCCCTGTAGAATCTCTCTATTCCCTGTAGAATCTCTCTATTCCCTGTAGAATCTCTCTATTCCCTGTAGAATCTCTCTATTCCCTGTAGAATCTCTCTTTTCCCTGTAGAATCTCTCTATTCCCTGTAGAATCTCTCTATTCCCTGTAGAATCTCTCTATTCCCTGTAGAATCTCTCTATTCCCTGTAGAATCTCTCTATTCCCTGTAGAATCTCTCTATTCCCTGTAGAATCTCTCTTTTCCCTGTAGAATCTCTCTATTCCCTGTAGAATCTCTCTATTCCCTGTAGAATCTCTCTATTCCCTGTAGAATCTCTCTATTCCCTGTAGAATCTCTCTTATCCCTGTAGAATCTCTCTATTCCCTGTAGAATCTCTCTTTTCCCTGTAGAATCTCTCTATTCCCTGTAGAATCTCTCTTTTCCCTGTAGAATCTCTCTATTCCCTGTAGAATCTCTCTATTCCCTGTAGAATCTCTCTATTCCCTGTAGAATCTCTCTTTTCCCTGTAGAATCTCTCTATTCCCTGTAGAATCTCTCTATTCCCTGTAGAATCTCTCTATTCCCTGTAGAATCTCTCTATTCCCTGTAGAATCTCTCTATTCCCTGTAGAATCTCTCTATTCCCTGTAGAATCTCTCTTTTCCCTGTAGAATCTCTCTATTCCCTGTAGAATCTCTCTTTTCCCTGTAGAATCTCTCTATTCCCTGTAGAATCTCTCTTATCCCTGTAGAATCTCTCTATTCCCTGTAGAATCTCTCTATTCCCTGTAGAATCTCTCTTTTCCCTGTAGAATCTCTCTATTCCCTGTAGAATCTCTCTATTCCCTGTAGAATCTCTCTATTCCCTGTAGAATCTCTCTATTCCCTGTAGAATCTCTCTATTCCCTGTAGAATCTCTCTATTCCCTGTAGAATCTCTCTATTCCCTGTAGAATCTCTCTATTCCCTGTAGAATCTCTCTTTTCCCTGTAGAATCTCTCTATTCCCTGTAGAATCTCTATATTCCCTGTAGAATCTCTCTATTCCCTGTAGAATCTCTCTATTCCCTGTAGAATCTCTCTATTCCCTGTAGAATCTCTCTATTCCCTGTAGAATCTCTCTATTCCCTGTAGAATCTCTCTATTCCCTGTAGAATCTCTCTATTCCCTGTAGAATCTCTCTTTTCCCTGTAGAATCTCTCTATTCCCTGTAGAATCTCTCTATTCCCTGTGGAATCTCTCTATTCCCTGTAGAATACAACATACAGACTGACAAATAGCAGCGAATCTACCTTTGATTAAACAGTGGTTTATTAAAAAGCTCCTGATTGCCCTGTAGTCATGTGTAAACCATCCTGCTAATAGGTCTTAATATCCGCAGTGAGACTCGTCTTAATATCCGCAGTGAGACTCGTCTTAATAACCGCTGTGAGAGGGTAGGGTAGGGTAGGGTAGGGTACTGTGCTGTACTGTACTGTACTGTAGGGTAGGGTACTGTGCTGTGCTGTGCTGTGCTGTACTGTAGGGTAGTGTACTGTACTGTAGGGTAGGGTACTGTACTGTACTGTAGGGTACTGTAGTGTGGGGTAGGGTACTGTACTGTACTGTAGGGTAGGGTAATGTACTGTACTGTAGGGTATGGTACTGTACTGTAGGGTAGGGTACTGTACTGTAGGGTAGGGTTCTGTACTGTAGGGTAGGGTACTGTACTGTAGGGTAGGGTACTGTACTGTAGGGTAGGGTACTGTACTGTACTGTACTGTAGGGTAGGGTACTGTACTGTACTGTAGGGTAGGGTAATGTAGTGTACTGTACGGTAGGGTACTGTAGTGTGGGGTAGGGTACTGTACTGTACTGTAGGGTAGGGTACTGTAGTGTAGGGTAGGGTAGGGTAGGGTACTGTACTGTACTGTAGGGTAGGGTAGTGTAGTGTACTGTAGGGTAGGGTACTGTAGGGTAGGGTACTGTAGTGTAGGGTAGGGTAGGGTAGGGTACTGTACTGTACTGTACTGTAGGGTAGGGTACTGTACTGTAGGGTATGGTACTGTACTGTACTGTAGGGTAGGGTACTGTACTGTACTGTACTGTAATGTAGGGTAGGGTACTGTAGTGTAGGGTAGGGTAGGGTACTGTACTGTACTGTAGGGTAGGGTACTGTAGTGTAGGGTAGGGTACTGTACTGTACTGTAGGGTAGGGTACTGTAGTGTAGGGTAGGGTCCTGTACTGTACTGTAGGGTAGGGTAGGGTACTGTAGGGTAGGGTAGGGTAGGGTAGGGTAGGGTACTGTACTGTACTGTACTGTAGGGTAGGGTACTGTACTGTACTGTAGGGTAGGGTAGGGTACTGTGCTGTACTGTAGGGTAGGGCACTGTACTGTACTGTAGTGTAGGGTAGGGTACTGTGCTGTAGGGTAGGGTACTGTGCTGTACTGTACTGTAGGGTAGGGTAGGGTACTGTGCTGTACTGTAGGGTAGGGTACTGTACTGTAGGGTAGGGTACTGTGCTGTGCTGTGCAGTACTGTAGGGTAGGGTACTGTACTGTAGGGTAGGGTACTGTACTGTAGGGTAGGGTACTGTACTGTACTGTAAGGTAGGGTAGGGTACTGTACTGTAGGGTAGGGTAGGGTACCGTAGTGTGGGGTAGGGTACTGTACTGTACTGTACTGTAGGGTAGGGTAGGGTAGGGTAGGGTACTGTACTGTACTGTACTGTACTGTAGGGTAGGGTACTGTACTGTACTGTAGGGTAGGGTACTGTACTGTACTGTAGGGTAGGGCACTGTAGTGTGGGGTAGGGTACTGTACTGTACTGTAGGGTAGGGTACTGTACTGTACTGTAGGGTAGGGTAGGGTACTGTACTGTACTGTACTGTAGGGTAGGGTACTGTACTGTACTGTAGGGTAGGGTAGGGTACTGTACTGTACTGTAGGGTAGGGTACTGTACTGTACTGTACTGTAGGGTAGGGTACTGTACTGTACGGTAGGGTACTGTACTGTACTGTACTGTACTGTACTGTAGGGTAGGGTACTGTACTGTACTGTAGGGTAGGGTACTGTACTGTACTGTACTGTAGGGTAGGGTACTGTACTGTACTGTAGGGTAGGGTACTGTAGTGTGGGGTAGGGTACTGTACTGTACTGTACGGTAGGGTACTGTAGTGTGGGGTAGGGTACTGTACTGTACTGTAGGGTAGGGTACTGTAGTGTGGGGTAGGGTACTGTACTGCACTGTAGGGTAGGGTACTGTAGTGTAGGGTAGGGTAGGGTACTGTACTGTACTGTAGGGTAGGGTACTGTATTGTACTGTAGGGTAGGGTACTGTACTGTACTGTAGGGTAGGGTACTGTAGTGTGGGGTAGGGTACTGTACTGTACTGTACGGTAGGGTACTGTAGTGTGGGGTAGGGTACTGTACTGTACTGTAGGGTAGGGTACTGTAGTGTGGGGTAGGGTACTGTACTGCACTGTAGGGTAGGGTACTGTAGTGTAGGGTAGGGTAGGGTACTGTACTGTACTGTAGGGTAGGGTACTGTATTGTACTGTAGGGTAGGGTAGGGTAGGGTACTGTACTGTAGGGTAGGGTACTGTACTGTACTGTACTGTAGGGTAGGGTACTGTAGTGTAGGGTAGGGTACTGTACTGTACTGTAAGGTAGGGTACTGTAGTGTAGGGTAGGGTAGGGTCCTGTACTGTACTGTAGGGTAGGGTACTGTAGTGTAGGGTAGGGTACTCTACTGTAGGGTAGGGTACTGTACTGTACTGTACTGTAGGGTAGGGTACTGTAGTGTAGGGTAGGGTACTGTACTGCACTGTAAGGTAGGGTACTGTAGTGTAGGGTAGGGTAGGGTACTGTACTGTACTGTAGGGTAGGGTACTGTAGTGTAGGGTAGGGTACTCTACTGTACTGTAGGGTAGGGTACTGTAGTGTAGGGTAGGGTAGGGTACTGTAGTGTAGGGTAGGGTCCTGTACTGTAGGGTAGGGTAGGGTACTGTACTGTAGGGTAGGGTAGGGTACTGTACTGTAGGGTAAAGTACTGTACTGTACTGTAGGGTAGGGTAGGGTACTGTACTGTACTGTAGGGTAGGGTCCTGTACTGTAGGGTAGGGTAGGGTACTGTACTGTACTGTAGGGTAGGGTATTGTACTGTAGGGTAGGTTGGGTACTGTACTGTACTGTAGGGTAGGGTAGGGTACTGTACTGTACTGTAGGGTAGGGTAATGTACTGTACTGTAGGGTAGGGTAGGGTAGGGAAGGGTAATGTACTGTACTGTAGGGTAGGGTCGGGTACTGTACTGTACTGTACTGTAGGTTAGGGTACTGTACTGTACTGTAGGGTAGGGTACTGTACTGTACTGTAGGGTAGGGTACTGTACTGTAGGGTAGGGTACTGTACTGTACTGTAGGGTAGGGTACTGTACTGTACTGTAGGGTAGGGTAATGTACTGTACTGTAGGGTAGGGTACTGTACTGTAGGGTAGGGTACTGTACTGTACTGTAGGGTAGGGTACTGTACTGTACTGTAGGGTAGGGTAGGGTACTGTACTGTACTGTAGGGTAGGGTACTGTACTGTACTGTACTGTACTGTACTGTAGGGTATGGTATGGTACTGTACTGTAGGGTAGGGTACTGTACTGTACGGTAGGGTAGGGTACTGTACTGTACTGTAGGGTAGGGTACTGTACTGTACTGTAGGGTAGGGTACTGTACTGTACTGTAGGGTAGGGTACTGTACTGTACTGTAGGGTAGGGTACTGTACTGTACTGTAGGGTATGGTATGGTACTGTACTGTAGGGTAGGGTACTGTACTGTACTGTAGGGTAGGGTACTGTACTGTACTGTAGGGTAGGGTATGGTACTGTACTGTAGGGTAGGGTACTGTACTGTACTGTACTGTAGGGTAGGGTACTGTAGGGTAGGGTAGGGTAGGGTACTGTACTGTACTGTACTGTAGGGTAGGGTACTGTAGGGTAGGGTAGACTGTACTGTACTGTACTGTACTGTAGGGTAGGGTAGGGTACTGTACTGTACTGTAGGGTAGGGTACTGTACTGTACTGTACTGTAGGGTACTGTACTGTACTGTAGGGTAGGGTACTGTACTGTACTGTACTGTAGGGTAGGGTACTGAACTGTACTGTACTGTACTGTACTGTAGGGTAGGGTACTGTACTGTACTGTAGGGTAGGGTACTGTACTGTACTGTACTGTACTGTAGGGTAGGGTACTGTACTGTACTGTACTGTAGGGTAGGGTACTGTACTGTACTGTAGGGTAGGGTACTGTACTGTACTGTACTGTACTGTACTGTACTGTACTGTAGGGTAGGGTACTGTACTGTACTGTAGGGTAGGGTGCTGTACTGTACTGTAGGGTAGGGTACTGTACTGTACTGTACTGTACTGTAGGGTACTGTACTGTACTGTAGGGTAGGGTACTGTACTGTACTGTAGGGTAGGGTACTGTACTGTACTGTAGGGTAGGGTACTGTACTGTACTGTAGGGTAGGGTATGGTACTGTACTGTAGGGTAGGGTACTGTACTGTACTGTACTGTACTGTACTGTAGGGTAGGGTACTGTACTGTACTGTAGGGTAGGGCACTGTACTGTACTGTAGGGTAGGGTACTGTACTGTACTGTACTGTAGGGTAGGGTACTGTACTGTAGGGTAGGGTACTGTACTGTACTGTAGGGTAGGGTACTGTACTGTACTGTACTGTAGGGTAGGGTACTGTACTGTACTGTAGGGTAGGGTACTGTACTGTACTGTAGGGTAGGGTACTGTACTGTACTGTAGGGTAGGGTAGGGTACTGTACTGTACTGTACTGTAGGGTAGGGTACTGTACTGTAGGGTAGGGTACTGTACTGTACTGTAAGGTAGGGTACTGTACTGTACTGTACTGTAGGGTAGGGTACTGTACTATAGGGTAGGGTATGGTACTGTACTGTAGGGTAGGGTACTGTACTGTACTGTACTGTACTGTAGGGTAGGGTACTGTACTGTACTGTACTGTAGGGTAGGGTATGGTACTGTACTGTAGGGTAGGGTACTGTACTGTACTGTACTGTAGGGTAGGGTACTGTACTGTACTGTAGGGTAGGGTACTGTACTGTACTGTACTGTAGGGTAGGGCATTGTGGGCGGGAGCGAGGTTGACTGGTTCCCAGACACACATGTTCATGATTACTGCCCCTCCCCACTCTGCCACCACCAAGACTACATGCATTCAAACCCTCTCCATCTGAACGACAAGTCAAATTTAACGAGCCTTTTTTTCTGAATAGGAATCAACGGCTGGAGGTTGTTTATCCCTGAGGAACAAGACTCATATGGATTCATATTGATTCATATTGGTTCATATGGATTCATATGGATTCATATGGATTCATATTGATTCATATTGATTCATATGGATTCATATTGATTCATATGGATTCATACCGATTCATATCGATTCATATCGATTCATATCGATTCATATGGATTCATATGGATTCATATGGATTCATATTGATTCATACCGATTCATATAGATTCATATGGATTCATATGGATTCATATGGATTCATATTGATTCATATTGATTCATACCGATTCATACCGATTCATATGGATTCGTATGGATTCATATTGATTCATATTGACTCATATTGATTCCTAAATTAAGAACTACACAGAGACGGAACCTGAGATGTTCATGAAAGGGACAATAGGCATCGTCCCTCCACCAGCATAGCCATCTTTAGTAATCTGTCTTTAACAAGTCTTTAAGTTTAACGTTTTCTGAGGATTTCTCATCCAAAGATTACAAGGTGTTGCCGAGACAACAGATACATGTGCAAAAACAAATAGAAACATACGTTATATATTGAACTAAAACAATTCATATTTTATATTTTAAAATTATATATATTTCTTTGAATTCAGGGCTCCAATCTCAAATTGTAATATTTTCCTATTTTTCCTCAAATCCAGTTGTGTTAATTAACAGATTAATAAATGACCCCTGCTGTTCTGCTTTACTCAGTATGATACGATAACAAGTGAGACTGTGGTGAACTGTGGTGGAGATATATACAGATTACTGATACGTGTTGTAGATATCTATACAGGGTGATAGTTACTGATACGTGTTGTAGATATCTATACAGGGTGATAGTTACTGATACGTGTTGTAGATATCTATACAGGGTGATAGTTACTGATACGTGTTGTAGATATCTATACAGGGTGATAGTTACTGATACGTGTTGTAGATATCTATACAGGGTGATAGTTACCGATACGTGTTGTAGATATCTATACAGGGTGATAGTTACCGATACGTGTTGTAGATATCTATACAGGGTGATAGTTACCGATACGTGTTGTAGATATCTATACAGGGTGATAGTTACCGATACGTGTTGTAGATATCTATACAGGGTGATAGTTACCGATACGTGTTGTAGATATCTATACAGGGTGATAGTTACCGATACGTGTTGTAGATATCTATACAGGGTGATAGTTACCGATACGTGTTGTAGATATCTATACAGGGTGATAGTTACCGATACGTGTTGTAGATATCTATACAGGGTGATAGTTACCGATACGTGTTGTAGATATCTATACAGGGTGATAGTTACCGATACGTGTTGTAGATATCTATACAGGGTGATAGTTACCGATACGTGTTGTAGATATCTATACAGGGTGATAGTTACCGATACGTGTTGTAGATATCTATACAGGGTGATAGTTACCGATACGTGTTGTAGATATCTATACAGGGTGATAGTTACCGATACGTGTTGTAGATATCTATACAGGGTGATAGTTACCGATACGTGTTGTAGATATCTATACAGGGTGATAGTTACCGATACGTGTTGTAGATATCTATACAGGGTGATAGTTACCGATACGTGTTGTAGATATCTATACAGGGTGATAGTTACCGATACGTGTTGTAGATATCTATACAGGGTGATAGTTACCGATACGTGTTGTAGATATCTATACAGGGTGATAGTTACCGATACGTGTTGTAGATATCTATACAGGGTGATAGTTACCGATACGTGTTGTAGATATCTATACAGGGTGATAGTTACTGATACGTGTTGTAGATATCTATACAGGGTGATAGTTACCGATACGTGTTGTAGATATCTATACAGGGTGATAGTTACCGATACGTGTTGTAGATATCTATACAGGGTGATAGTTACCGATACGTGTTGTAGATATCTATACAGGGTGATAGTTACCGATACGTGTTGTAGATATCTATACAGGGTGATAGTTACCGATACGTGTTGTAGATATCTATACAGGGTGATAGTTACCGATACGTGTTGTAGATATCTATACAGGGTGATAGTTACCGATACGTGTTGTAGATATCTATACAGGGTGATAGTTACCGATACGTGTTGTAGATATCTATACAGGGTGATAGTTACCGATACGTGTTGTAGATATCTATACAGGGTGATAGTTACCGATACGTGTTGTAGATATCTATACAGGGTGATAGTTACCGATACGTGTTGTAGATATCTATACAGGGTGATAGTTACCGATACGTGTTGTAGATATCTATACAGGGTGATAGTTACCGATACGTGTTGTAGATATCTATACAGGGTGATAGTTACCGATACGTGTTGTAGATATCTATACAGGGTGATAGTTACCGATACGTGTTGTAGATATCTATACAGGGTGATAGTTACCGATACGTGTTGTAGATATCTATACAGGGTGATAGTTACCGATACGTGTTGTAGATATCTATACAGGGTGATAGTTACCGATACGTGTTGTAGATATCTATACAGGGTGATAGTTACCGATACGTGTTGTAGATATCTATACAGGGTGATAGTTACCGATACGTGTTGTAGATATCTATACAGGGTGATAGTTACCGATACGTGTTGTAGATATCTATACAGGGTGATAGTTACCGATACGTGTTGTAGATATCTATACAGGGTGATAGTTACCGATACGTGTTGTAGATATCTATACAGGGTGATAGTTACCGATACGTGTTGTAGATATCTATACAGGGTGATAGTTACCGATACGTGTTGTAGATATCTATACAGGGTGATAGTTACCGATACGTGTTGTAGATATCTATACAGGGTGATAGTTACCGATACGTGTTGTAGATATCTATACAGGGTGATAGTTACCGATACGTGTTGTAGATATCTATACAGGGTGATAGTTACCGATACGTGTTGTAGATATCTATACAGGGTGATAGTTACCGATACGTGTTGTAGATATCTATACAGGGTGATAGTTACCGATACGTGTTGTAGATATCTATACAGGGTGATAGTTACCGATACGTGTTGTAGATATCTATACAGGGTGATAGTTACCGATACGTGTTGTAGATATCTATACAGGGTGATAGTTACCGATACGTGTTGTAGATATCTATACAGGGTGATAGTTACCGATACGTGTTGTAGATATCTATACAGGGTGATAGTTACCGATACGTGTTGTAGATATCTATACAGGGTGATAGTTACCGATACGTGTTGTAGATATCTATACAGGGTGATAGTTACCGATACGTGTTGTAGATATCTATACAGGGTGATAGTTACCGATACGTGTTGTAGATATCTATACAGGGTGATAGTTACCGATACGTGTTGTAGATATCTATACAGGGTGATAGTTACCGATACGTGTTGTAGATATCTATACAGGGTGATAGTTACCGATACGTGTTGTAGATATCTATACAGGGTGATAGTTACCGATACGTGTTGTAGATATCTATACAGGGTGATAGTTACCGATACGTGTTGTAGATATCTATACAGGGTGATAGTTACCGATACGTGTTGTAGATATCTATACAGGGTGATAGTTACCGATACGTGTTGTAGATATCTATACAGGGTGATAGTTACCGATACGTGTTGTAGATATCTATACAGGGTGATAGTTACCGATACGTGTTGTAGATATCTATACAGGGTGATAGTTACTGATACGTGTTGTAGATATCTATACAGGGTGATAGTTACTGATACGTGTTGTAGATATCTATACAGGGTGATAGTTACTGATACGT
>NC_092093.1:2526831-2609331 GCF_045679555.1 Salvelinus alpinus | reverse complement strand
AGTGGTACATTTTTACATAATTTCCATCAATTCCCATTTTTAAAGTGGCTGGAGTTGAGTCAGTATGTTGGCAGCGGCCGCTAAATGTTAGTGGTGGCTGTTTAACAGTCTGATGGCCTTGAGATAGAAGCTGTTTTTCAGTCTCTCGGTCCCTGCTTTGATGCACCTGTACTGACCTCGCCTTCTGGATGATAGCGGGGTGAACAGGCAGTGGCTTGGGTGGTTGTTGTCCTTGATGATCTTTATGGCCTTCCTGTGACATCGGGTGGTGTAGGTGTCCTGGAGGGCAGGTAGTTTGCCCCCGGTGGTGCGTTCTGCAGACCTCACTACCCTCTGGAGAGCCTTACGGTTGTGGGCAAAGCAGTTGCCGTACCAGGCGGTGATACAGCCCGACAGGATGCTCTCGATTGTGCATCTGTAGAAGTTTGTGAGTGCTTTTGGTGACAAACCAAATTTCTTCAGCCTCCTGAGGTTGAAGAGGCGCTGCTGCGCCTTCTTCACAACGCTGTCTGTGTGGGTGGACCAATTCAGTTTGTCCGTGATGTGTACACCGAGGAACTTAAAACTTTCCACCTTCTCCACTACTGACCCGTCGATGTGGATAGGGGGGTGCTCCCTCTGCTGTTTCCTGAAGTCCACAATCATCTCCTTTGTTTTGTTGACGTTGAGTGTGAGGTTATTTTCCTGACACCACACTCCGAGGGCCCTCACCTCCTCCCTGTAGGCCGTCTCGTCGTTGTTGGTAATCAAGCCTACCACTGTAGTGTCGTCCGCAAACTTGATGATTGAGTTGGAGGCGTGCATGGCCACGCAGTCGTGGGTGAACAGGGAGTACAGGAGAGGGCTCAGAACGCACCCTTGTGGGGCCCCAGTGTTGAGGATCAGCGGGGTGGAGATGTTGTTACCTACCCTCACCACCTGGGGGCGGCCCGTCAGGAAGTCCAGGACCCAGTTGCACAGGGCGGGGTCGAGACCCAGGGTCTCAAGCTTGATGACGAGTTTGGAGGGTACTATGGTGTTAAATGCTGAGCTGTAATCGATGAACAGCATTCTCACATGGGTATTCCTCTTGTCCAGATGGGTTAGGGCAGTGTGCAGTGTGGTTGCGATTGCGTCGTCTGTGGACCTATTGGGTCGGTAAGCAAATTGGAGTGGGTCTAGGGTGTCCGGTAGGGTGGAGGTGATATGGTCCTTGACTAGTCTCTCAAAGCACTTCATGATGACGGAAGTGAGTGCTACGGGGCGGTAGTCGTTTAGCTCAGTTACCTTAGCTTTCTTGGGAACAGGAACAATGGTGGCCCTCTTGAAGCATGTGGGAACAGCAGACTGGGATAAGGATTGATTGAATATGTCCGTAAACACACCAGCCAGCTGGTCTGCGCATGCTCTGAGGACGCGGCTGGGAATGCCGTCTGGGCCTGCAGCCTTGCGAGGGTTAACACGTTTAAATGTTTTACTCACCTCGGCTGCAGTGAAGGAGAGCCCGCAGGTTTTGGTAGGGGGCCGTGTCAGTGGCACTGTATTGTCCTCAAAGCGGGCAAAAAAGTTGTTTAGCCTGTCTGGGAGCAAGACATCCTGGTCCGCGACGGGGCTGGTTTTCTTTTTGTAATCTCCCTCCCTGTATATGAGTCAGAGAAATGATCTCACTCCCTGTATATGAGCCAGGGAAATGATCTCCCTCCCAGTATATGAGTCAGAGAAATGATCTCCCTCCCAGTATATGAGCCAGAGAAATGATCTCCCTCCCAGTATAGGAGCCAGAGAAATGATCTCCCTCCCAGTATATGTGCCAGGGAAATGATCTCCCTCCCTGTATATGAGCCAGGGAAATGATCTCCCTCCCAGTATATGAGTCAGAGAAATGATCTCCCTCCCAGTATATGAGCCAGAGAAATGATCTCCCTCCCTGTATATGAGTCAGAGAAATGATCTCCCTCCCAGTATATGAGCCAGAGAAATGATCTCCCTCCCAGTATATGAGCCAGGGAAATGATCTCCCTCCCAGTATATGAGTCAGAGAAATGATCTCCCTCCCAGTATATGAGCCAGGGAAATGATCTCCCTCCCAGTATATGAGTCAGAGAAATGATCTCCCTCCCAGTATATGAGTCAGAGAAATGATCTCCCTCCCAGTATATGAGCCAGAGAAATGATCTCCCTCCCAGTATAGGAGCCAGAGAAATGATCTCCCTCCCAGTATATGTGCCAGGGAAATGATCTCCCTCCCTGTATATGAGCCAGGGAAATGATCTCCCTCCCAGTATATGAGTCAGAGAAATGATCTCCCTCCCAGTATATGAGCCAGAGAAATGATCTCCCTCCCTGTATATGAGTCAGAGAAATGATCTCCCTCCCAGTATATGAGCCAGAGAAATGATCTCCCTCCCAGTATATGAGCCAGGGAAATGATCTCCCTCCCAGTATATGAGTCAGAGAAATGATCTCACTCCCAGTATATGAGCCAGAGAAATGATCTCCCTCCCAGTATATGAGCCAGAGAAATGATCTCCCTCCCAGTAGAAACAGTAGAGACAAACCACTGGACTGGGCATCCGTCTTCTGATCTAGCACACACACACACAGCTAGTGTGATTGACTTGGAGTTACATTGTGTTGTTTAAGTGTTCCCTTTATTTTTTTGAGCAGTGTATTTATATAAATAAAGTAGTGGTGTTATAATATATATATATAAAATAGTGTTGTTATAATATATAAAGTATATAAATATAATGACTTGATGGTGAACATGAGAAGATAACGTTAAGACAATTCATTAACTGGTTTAGTGACGAAATGGGAGCTCTGTAACAAGTCAATAGAACTGGGTTTTTAAGTTTATCAGAGGATGTTAGTTTAGTCAAATAGTCAAAAAAAAAAATTGTCAAATAGTGAAATAAAATATTTACTATTTTTGTATGAAGACAACTCCATCTAGAAAGGCAAAAATGATCTTTGTATTTTTTTATTTAACAAGGCAAGTCAATTACAATGACGGTCCACCCCGGCCAAACCCTAACCTGGATGACGCTGGGCCAATTGTGCGCCACCCTATGGGACTCCCAACCACAGCCGGTTGTGATACAGCCTGGAATCGAACCAGGGTCTGTAGTGACCCCTCTAGCACTGAGATGCAGTGCCGTAGACCGCTGTGATACAGCCTGGAATCGAACCAGGGTCTGTAGTGACACCTCTAGCACTGAGATGCAGTGCCTTAGACCGCTGTGATACAGCCTGGAATCGAACCAGGGAAATGATCTCCCTCCCAATATATGAGCCAGAGAAATGATCTCCCTCCCAGTATATGAGCCAGGGAAATGATCTCCCTCCCAGTATATGAGCCAGAGAAATTATCTCCCTCCCAGTATATGAGCCAGAGAAATGATCTCCCTCCCAGTATATGAGCCAGAGAAATGATATCCCTCCCAGTATATGAGCCAGGGAAATGATCTCCCTCCCAGTATATGAGCCAGAGAAATGATCTCCCTCCCAGTATATGAGCCAGGGAAATGATCTCCCTCCCAGTATATGAGCCATAGAAATGATCTCCCTCCCAGTATATGAGCCAGAGAAATGATCTCCCTCCCAGTATATGAGCCAGGGAAATGATCTCCCTCCCTGTATATGAGTCAGAGAAATGATCTCCCTCCCAGTATATGAGCCAGGAAAATGATCTCCCTCCCAGTATATGAGCCAGAGAAATGATATCCCTCCCAGTATATGAGCCAGAGAAATGATCTCCCTCCCTGTATATGAGTCAGAGAAATGATCTCCCTCCCAGTATATGAGCCAGAGAAATGATCTCCCTCCCAGTATATGTGCCAGGGAAATGATCTCCCTCCCTGTATATGAGCCAGGGAAATGATCTCCCTCCCAGTATATGAGTCAGAGAAATGATCTCCCTCCCAGTATATGAGCCAGAGAAATGATCTCCCTCCCTGTATATGAGTCAGAGAAATGATCTCCCTCCCAGTATATGAGCCAGAGAAATGATCTCCCTCCCAGTATATGAGCCAGGGAAATGATCTCCATCCCTGTATATGAGCCAGAGAAATGATCACCCTCCCAGTATATGAGCCAGGGAAATGATCTCCCTCCCAGTATATGAGCCATAGAAATGATCTCCCTCCCAGTATATGAGCCAGAGAAATGATCTCCCTCCCAGTATATGAGCCAGGGAAATGATCTCCCTCCCTGTATATGAGTCAGAGAAATGATCTCCCTCCCAGTATATGAGCCAGGAAAATGATCTCCCTCCCAGTATATGAGCCAGAGAAATGATCTCCCTCCCAGTATATGAGCCAGAGAAATGATCTCCCTCCCAGTATATGTGCCAGAGAAATGATCTCCCTCCCTGTATATGAGCCAGGGAAATGATCTCCCTCCCAGTATATGAGTCAGAGAAATTATCTCCCTCCCAGTATATGAGCCAGAGAAATGATCTCCCTCCCTGTATATGAGTCAGAGAAATGATCTCCCTCCCAGTATATGAGCCAGAGAAATGATCTCCCTCCCAGTATATGAGCCAGGGAAATGATCTCCCTCCCAGTATATGAGTCAGAGAAATGATCTCCCTCCCAGTATATGAGCCAGAGAAATGATCTCCCTCCCTGTATATGAGTCAGAGAAATGATCTCACTCCCTGTATATGAGCCAGGGAAATGATCTCCCTCCCAGTATATGAGTCAGAGAAATGATCTCCCTCCCAGTATATGAGCCAGAGAAATGATCTCCCTCCCAGTATATGTGCCAGGGAAATGATCTCCCTCCCTGTATATGAGCCAGGGAAATGATCTCCCTCCCAGTATATGAGTCAGAGAAATGATCTCCCTCCCAGTATATGAGCCAGAGAAATGATCTCCCTCCCTGTATATGAGTCAGAGAAATGATCTTCCTCCCAGTATATGAGCCAGAGAAATGATCTCCCTCCCAGTATATGAGCCAGGGAAATGATCTCCCCCCCAGTATATGAGTCAGAGAAATGATCTCACTCCCAGTATATGAGCCAGAGAAATGATCTCCCTCCCAGTATATGAGCCAGAGAAATGATCTCCCTCCCAGTAGAAACAGTAGAGACAAACCACTGGACTGGGCATCCGTCTTCTGATCTAGCACACACACACACAGCTAGATAACACACATCTAACACACAGTAAACACACATCTAACACACAGGCAACACAAGCACAGCACACAGCCCCGGTATTCCCTGTCTGTTCTCGTCACATCTCGTTCCAACGCTGTAAATCCATTCTGTTGTTGACCGTTTGTTTGCGTTGCTCGGAAATCTCTCCCCGTTCGTGTTTTTGTTCTATAATTACATCGCTTCACAAATGTAGCTTTAAGTTGTTCAAACATGTCATCTCCCTCTTCCAGGGATATTTACTAACAACATCACGAGGCACATACCATCATCTCACAGTCAGGCTTTTAGCTGGTTCATATTTACACATTACAAATCCCCAAATTACTGTTTAGGTTATTAAATGTTCCTCGACCCAAAACCCAACCCTTAACCCTAACCATGATCCCAAGCCTTAACTCTAACATTGACCCAATCTCTAACTCAGACAGAGCCTCATCCAACTGGTTAAACTCTAACTCAGACAGAGCCTCATCCAACTGGTTAATCTCTAACTCAGACACAGCCTCATCCAACTGGTTAAACTCTAACTCAGACAGAGCCTCATCCAACTGGTTAATCTCTAACTCAGACAGAGCCTCATCCAACTGGTTAAACTCTAACTCAGACACAGCCTCATCCAACTGGTCAAACTCTAACTCAGACAGAGCCTCATCCAACTGGTTAAACTCTAACTCAGACACAGCCTCATCCAACTGGTTAATCTCTAACTCAGACACAGCCTCATCCAACTGGTTAAACTCTAACTCAGACACAGCCTCATCCAACTGGTCAAACTCTAACTCAGACACAGCCTCATCCAACTGGTTAAACTCTAACTCAGACACAGCCTCATCCAACTGGTTAAACTCTAACTCAGACACAGCCTCATCCAACTGGTTAAACTCTAACTCAGACACAGCCTCATCCAACTGGTTAAACACTAACTCAGACACAGCCTCATCCAACTGGTCAAACTCTAACTCAGACACAGCCTCATCCAACAGTCAAAGTGAGACAGTAGTCTGTCAACAAACAGCATCGTCTAGGTTGGGTAGTCTGTCAACAGACAGAGTGGTGTACTCACCCCAGACACAGCATCGTCTAGGTTGGGTAGTCTGTCAACAGACAGAGTGGTGTACTCACCCCAGACACAGCATCGTCTAGGTTGGGTAGTCTGTCAACAGACAGAGTGGTGTACTCACCCCAGAAGAAGGTCTGTTGACACGGTGTAACAGTACTGAAGAGGCTGTTGGAAGCCATTGCTGCTCCTCGTTGCAGTGACACCAAAGCCTACTGGCGGTTCCACTGTGGTAAGCCTGACCCTTGACCTCTCCTAAACCGAGAGCACGCACCAAGTCATGGAGATGGAGAGAAGAAGAAAAAACAATCCACAAGAAAGTCTTTCTGGTGTCAACTATTCAGACGACCACAAGTAACGACCAGGTCTGGTTTAGTTGGAAAAACCAAAATGGATTGTCTTTGCCGAGGGCTGAGGGTGGTAGTGTGGTCGGGTTGGAACGTCCTTACTGGCTAAGGTAGTGCGGTGCTGCGTAGCCCCTGTGACTGGTACAGACCCGATCACGTTAACCATTTAAACTCCCAGAGATATGTTACCCAGAGGGCCAAGCGTGGCAGCGTGGCGTGGCTGGCGTGTCTGTGGTTGCTAGGAGGCGAGGAGAGCGGAGCCTCACACTACCCGATAGACAGACAGACACCAGCTTTAAACTTTGTCTCCTTCCTGCCTGCCTTCCTTCTGCTGTCACTGGAGAGACCTGGTCACATGGTCCTGATGTCATCACTGAGCAACAGTTGACTAGGACAGCCTACCACTTTCCTCTTTTCTCCTCTCTTTTTCTTTCTCTCTGTCTCTATCTCTCTCTCTCTCTCTCTCTCGTTGTTCCCTCCTTCTGAGTGCGGTCGGTAGGGGATGGGCCAGGTCCTCCAGGCTAAGGGGGGCTGGGGGGGTCTGTCTCTCCCTGGAGTAGAACCTTCTGAGGGGGCACAGTGGCTCACTGCCTCAGCCTCTGGAGAACACACAGCACCATACACTTCCTTCACTCTTTCATATGTCTCTCTCTCTCTCTCTCTCTCTCTCTCTCTCTCTCTCTCTCTCTCTCTCTCTCTCTCTCTCTCTCTCTCTCTCTCTCTCTCTCTCTCTCTCTCTCTCTCTGTCTCTCTCTCTGTCTCTCTCTCTCTCTCTCTCTCTCTCTCTCTCTGTCTCTCTCTCTCTCTCTCTCTCTGTCTCTCTCTCTCTCTGTCTCTCTCCACTCTATCTTTCTCTCTTTCCTCTCTCCTCTGTCTCTCTCTCTCTCCTCTCTCTCTCTCTCTCACTGCTGCAGGGCTCTTGTCTGCCGTGTTGTGTTCAGACTAGAGTGTATGAGCAGCACTGGGCTGGGCTAGGCATGAGTGTGTGTTAGAGAGGGAGAGAGAAAGAGAAAGAGAGACTAGAGAAAGGGTGAGAGAGAGAGACTAGAGAGAGAGAGACTAGAGAGAGAGAGAGACTAGAGAAAGGGTGAGAGAGAGAGAGACTAGAGAGAGAGAGAGACTAGAGAGAGAGAGAGAGCGAGAGAGAGAGTGTGGAGATGGTGTGAAACTGTTTCTCAGTAGAGGTTGTTTAGAGAAGAGTGTGTCTGCGGAGCCGGTCTACAGTCTGTGGGTCTGCTACAGATTTGCTGCGTGGACGCTTTCTCTCTCAAATCCCCTCCTCTCTCCTCCCCTCTCTCTCACTCTCTCTCTCTCTCTCTCCACTCTCTCTCAACTCCCCTCCTCTCTCTCAACTCCCCTCCTCTCTCCTCCTCTCTCAAATCCCCTCTCTCTCTCTCTCTCTCTCTCTCTCTCTCTCTCTCTCTCTCTCTCTCTCTCCCTCCCTCACTCTCAACTCCCCTCCTCTCTCTCTCTCTCTCTCTCTCTCTCTCTCTCTCTCTCTCTCTCTCTCTCTCTCTCTCTCTCTCTCTCTCTCTCTCTCTCTCCACTCTCTCTCAACTCCCCTCCTCTCTCCTCTCTCTCAACTCCCCTCCTCTCCTCTCTCCTCCTCCCTCACTCTCTCTCTCTCTCTCTCCCTCCACTCTCTCTCTCCTCTCTCTCACTCTCTCTCTCACTCACTCAAGACTCCTTCTCAATGTGTGTGTGAATGAATATAAAGTATGGGTATATCTGTGTATGAACATACTGTACACAGTGTGAGTGTGTGTATGAATATAGACTACTTGTGTGTTTTTTTGTGTACTCAAGCCGCTTGAGTCTACGTTTCGGCGCTCTGATTGGCTCTCAGAGGAGAGGAAGATGAGCGATTCCTGTAAAGAGACGTAAATCATGAACACCTGTGTACCCTGAGACACACACACACACACACACACACACACACACACACACACACACACACACACACACACACACACACACACACACACACACACACACACACACACACACACACACACACTGATTAGTGTTGTGTGATTACTGATCAGGTTGTTCAGATATACAGACACTGCATTAATACTGGATCAGATATACAGACACTGCATTAATACTGGACGAGATATACAGACACTGCATTAATACTGGACCAGATATACAGACACTGCATTAATACTGGATCAGATATACAGACACTGTATTAATACTGGATCAGATCAGATATACAGACACTGCATTAATACTGGATCAGATATACAGACACTGCATTAATACTGGACCAGATATACAGACACTGCATTAATACTGGATCAGATATACAGACACTGCATTAATACTGGATCAGATCAGATATACAGACACTGTATTAATACTGCATCAGATCAGATATACAGACACTGCATTAATACTGGATCAGATCAGATATACAGACACTGCATTAATACTGGACCAGATATACAGACACTGCATTAATACTGGATCAAATCAGATATACAGACACTGCATTAATACTGGATCAAATCAGATATACAGACACTGCATTAATACTGGACCAGATATACAGACACTGCATTATTACTGGACCAGATATACAGACACTGCATTATTACTGGACCAGATATACAGACCATGCATTAATACTGGATCAGATATACAGACACTGCATTATTACTGGACCAGATATACAGACACTGCATTATTACTGGACCAGATATACAGACACTGCATTATTACTGGACCAGATATACAGACACTGCATTAATACTGGATCAGATATACAGACACTGCATTATTACTGGATCAGATATACAGACACTGCATTAATACTGGATCAGATATACAGACACTGCATTAATACTGGATCAGATATACAGACACTGCATTAATACTGGACCAGATATACAGACACTGCATTGATACTGGACCAGATATACAGACACTGCATTAATACTGGATCAGATATACAGACACTGCATTAATACTGGACCAGATATACAGACACTGCATTATTACTGGACCAGATATACAGACACTCCATTAATACTGGACCAGATATACAGACACTGCATTATTACTGGACCAGATATACAGACACTGCATTAATACTGGACCAGATATACAGACACTGCATTATTACTGGACCAGATATACAGACACTGCATTAATACTGGATCAAATCAGATATACAGACACTGCATTAATACTGGACCAGATATACAGACACTGCATTAATACTGGACCAGATATACAGACACTGCATTATTACTGGACCAGATATACAGACACTGCATTATTACTGGACCAGATATACAGACCATGCATTAATACTGGATCAGATATACAGACACTGCATTATTACTGGACCAGATATACAGACACTGCATTATTACTGGACCAGATATACAGACACTGCATTATTACTGGACCAGATATACAGACACTGCATTAATACTGGATCAGATATACAGACACTGCATTAATACTGGATCAGCTATACAGACACTGCATTAATACTGGACCAGATATACAGACACTGCATTAATACTGGACCAGATATACAGACACTGCATTAATACTGGATCAGATATACAGACACTGCATTAATACTGGACCAGATATACAGACACTGCATTATTACTGGACCAGATATACAGACACTCCATTAATACTGGACCAGATATACAGACACTGCATTATTACTGGACCAGATATACAGACACTGCATTAATACTGGACCAGATATACAGACACTGCATTATTACTGGACCAGATATACAGACACTGCATTATTACTGGACCAGATATACAGACACTGCATTAATACTGGACCAGATATACAGACACTGCATTATTACTGGACCAGATATACAGACACTGTATTAATACTGGACCAGATCAGATATACAGACACTGCATTAATTCCAGATCAGATATACAGACACTGCATTAATACTGGATCAGATATACAGACACTGCATTGTCAGACTCGTTAAAAGAAAAGAAGGATTCTTCCAGTCCGTGGTGAATAATCGCAGTCCTGAAGTTATTTTCGGTCATAAGAGACGGTAACATTACATTATATACAAAATAAGTAAATGGCCAAACAACGCAAATAAACAAACAAAAAAACTCAATCGGTTGGGGGGACGTAACACGTCTGCCTCTCCGACGCCATCTTACCCTGTGTTATTTCACAGTTGTGACGTCTTCACTATTATTCTACAATGTAAAAAATTGTTAAAAATAAAGAAAAACCCTTGAATGAGTAGGTGTGTCCAAACTTTTGACTGGTACTGTAAAAATGTATCTATATATGGGTGAAGCAATAGTTTCCTTTCTTTTTGGGCTTCAGACATGCAATCTTCTCCACTGAAACATTGATTTCGTTTAATAGGATAATTCTGACCCCAGAGTGTTAACGTCTGACCCCAGAGTGTTAACGTCTGACCCCAGAGTGTTAACGTCTGACCCCAGAGTGTTAACGTCTGACCCCAGAGTGTTAACGTCTGATCCCAGAGTGTTAACGTCTGAACCCAGAGAGATAACGTCTGACCCCAGAGAGTTAATGTCTGACCCCAGAGTGTTAACGTCTGACCCCAGAGTGTTAACGTCTGACCCCAGAGTGTTAACGTCTGACCCCAGAGTGTTAACGTCTGACCCCAGAGTGTTAACGTCTGACCCCAGAGTGATAACGTCTGACCCCAGAGTGTTAACGTCTGACCCCAGAGTGTTAACATCTGACCCCGTAGTGTTAACGTCTGACCCCAGAGAGATAACGTCTGACCCCAGAGTGTTAACATCTGACCCCGTAGTGTTAACGTCTGACCCCAGAGAGATAAACTCTGACCCCAGTGTGTTAACATCTGACCCCAGAGTGTTAACGTCTGATCCCAGAGTGTTAACGTCTGAACCCAGAGTGTTAACATCTGACCCCAGAGTGTTAACCTCTGATCCCAGAGTGTTAACGTCTGAACCCAGAGTGTTAACGTCTGATCCCAGAGTGTTAACGTCTGAACCCAGAGAGATAACGTCTGACCCCAGAGAGTTAACGTCTGACCCCAGAGTGTTAATGTCTGACCCCAGAGTGTTAACGTCTGACCCCAGAGTGTTAACGTCTGACCCCAGAGTGTTAACGTCTGACCCCAGAGAGTTAACGTCTGACCCCAGAGTGTTAACGTCTGACCCCAGAGTGTTAACGTCTGACCCCAGAGAGATAACGTCTAACCCCAGAGAGTTAACGTCTGACCCCAGAGTGTTAACGTCTGACCCCAGAGAGATAACGTCTGACCCCAGAGTGTTAACGTCTGACCCCAGAGTGTTAACGTCTGACCCCAGAGTGTTAACGTCTGACCCCAGAGTGTTAACATCTGACCCCAGAGAGATAACGTCTGACCCCAGAGAGATAACGTCTGACCCCAGAGTGTTAACGTCTGACCCCAGAGAGATAACGTCTGACCCCAGAGTGTTAACGTCTGACCCCAGAGAGATAACGTCTGACCCCAGAGTGTTAACGTCTGACCCCAGAGTGTTTAACGTCTGACCCCAGAGTGTTAACATCTGACCCCAGAGTGTTAACATCTGACGCCGTAGTGTTAACGTCTGACCCCAGAGAGATAACGTCTGACCCCAGAGTGTTAACATCTGACCCCGTAGTTATAACGTCTGACCCCAGTGTGTTAACATCTGACCCCAGAGTGTTAACGTCTGACCCCAGAGTGTTAACATCTGACCCCAGAGAGATAAACTCTGACCCCAGTGTGTTAACATCTGACCCCAGAGTGTTAACGTCTGACCCCAGAGTGTTAACGTCTGACCCCAGAGTGTTAACGTCTGACCCCAGAGAGTTAACGTCTGACCCCAGAGTGTTAACGTCTGACCCCAGAGTGTTAACGTCTGACCCCAGAGAGATAACGTCTAACCCCAGAGAGTTAACGTCTGACCCCAGAGTGTTAACGTCTGACCCCAGAGAGATAACGTCTGACCCCAGAGTGTTAACGTCTGACCCCAGAGTGTTAACGTCTGACCCCAGAGTGTTAACGTCTGACCCCAGAGTGTTAACATCTGACCCCAGAGAGATAACGTCTGACCCCAGAGAGATAACGTCTGATCCCAGAGTGTTAACGTCTGAACCCAGAGAGATAACGTCTGACCCCAGAGAGTTAATGTCTGACCCCAGAGTGTTAACGTCTGACCCCAGAGTGTTAACGTCTGACCCCAGAGTGTTAACGTCTGACCCCAGAGTGTTAACGTCTGACCCCAGAGTGGTAACGTCTGACCCCAGAGTGATAACGTCTGACCCCAGAGTGTTAACGTCTGACCCCAGAGTGTTAACATCTGACCCCGTAGTGTTAACGTCTGACCCCAGAGAGATAACGTCTGACCCCAGAGTGTTAACATCTGACCCCGTAGTGTTAACGTCTGACCCCAGAGAGATAAACTCTGACCCCAGTGTGTTAACATCTGACCCCAGAGTGTTAACGTCTGATCCCAGAGTGTTAACGTCTGAACCCAGAGTGTTAACATCTGACCCCAGAGTGTTAACCTCTGATCCCAGAGTGTTAACGTCTGAACCCAGAGTGTTAACGTCTGATCCCAGAGTGTTAACGTCTGAACCCAGAGAGATAACGTCTGACCCCAGAGAGTTAACGTCTGACCCCAGAGTGTTAATGTCTGACCCCAGAGTGTTAACGTCTGACCCCAGAGTGTTAACGTCTGACCCCAGAGTGTTAACGTCTGACCCCAGAGAGTTAACGTCTGACCCCAGAGTGTTAACGTCTGACCCCAGAGTGTTAACGTCTGACCCCAGAGAGATAACGTCTAACCCCAGAGAGTTAACGTCTGACCCCAGAGTGTTAACGTCTGACCCCAGAGAGATAACGTCTGACCCCAGAGTGTTAACGTCTGACCCCAGAGTGTTAACGTCTGACCCCAGAGTGTTAACGTCTGACCCCAGAGTGTTAACATCTGACCCCAGAGAGATAACGTCTGACCCCAGAGAGATAACGTCTGACCCCAGAGTGTTAACGTCTGACCCCAGAGAGATAACGTCTGACCCCAGAGTGTTAACGTCTGACCCCAGAGAGATAACGTCTGACCCCAGAGTGTTAACGTCTGACCCCAGAGTGTTTAACGTCTGACCCCAGAGTGTTAACATCTGACCCCAGAGTGTTAACATCTGACGCCGTAGTGTTAACGTCTGACCCCAGAGAGATAACGTCTGACCCCAGAGTGTTAACATCTGACCCCGTAGTTATAACGTCTGACCCCAGTGTGTTAACATCTGACCCCAGAGTGTTAACGTCTGACCCCAGAGTGTTAACATCTGACCCCAGAGAGATAAACTCTGACCCCAGTGTGTTAACATCTGACCCCAGAGTGTTAACGTCTGATCCCAGAGTGTTAACGTCTGACCCCAGTGTGTTAACGTCTGACCCCAGAGTGTTAACGTCTGACCCCAGAGTGTTAACGTCTGACCCCAGAGTGTTAACGTCTGACCCCGTAGTGTTAACGTCTGACCCCAGAGTGTTAACGTCTGACCCCAGCGTGTTAACGTCTGACCCCAGAGAGATAACGTCTGACCCCAGAGTGTTAACGTCTGACCCCAGAGTGTTAACGTCTGACCCCAGAGTGTTAACGTCTGACCCGAGAGTGTTAACGTCTGACCCCAGAGTGTTAACGTCTGACCCCAGTGTGTTAACGTCTGACCCCAGAGTGTTAACATCTGACCCCAGAGTGTTAACGTCTGACCCCAGAGAGATAACGTCTGACCCCAGAGTGTTAACGTCTGACCCCAGAGTGTTAACGTCTGACCCCAGAGTGTTAACGTCTGACCCCAGAGAGATAACGTCTGACCCCAGAGAGATAACGTCTGACCCCAGAGAGATAACGTCTGACCCCAGAGAGATAACGTCTGACCCCAGAGTGTTAACGTCTGACCCCAGAGTGTTAACGTCTGACCCCAGAGTGTTAACGTCTGACCCCAGAGTGTTAACGTCTGACCCCAGAGTGTTAACGTCTGACCCCAGAGTGTTAACGTCTGACCCCAGAGTGTTAACGTTTGACCCCAGAGTGTTAACGTCTGACCCCAGAGAGATAACGTCTGATATTTTTCTCAAAGTAGTTTGGATGTAGTGAATTACTTTAATTAAGTAACTTTAAGTAAGTTAACTACATCGTTCTTTAGTGTATCTTATCGTCTTCAGTGTCAAGTCATTGGTAACTTGGTAAACTATATTTTCAGAAAACTGAGGCTTCCCCAACACTGCTTGTGAGTGTGTGAGGATAGGTGTATGGTCATTACTTTGTGGTCACCAGTTAATGAGTGGGGTGAGAAGACTGTACAGTAACCCTTGACTAAACACTTAGTACTAGGAAAGGTGCTCAATAAATATAAAAAATTTTGAAGATAAAAGTTAATATAATTACATTTGGTTCACAAATACTATACATTCTCACGTCCTTTCATTCAATTGTTATTGACATTTCTAAATTGTTGCCATATTTAATTACATTAAGATTGCTACATAATAGGTGTGACTTTAATTAAATATCAAGCCCTATCTTGTGCTCCCATCGGGATATAAACTCATTTACATTTACATTACATTTAAGTCATTTAGCAGACGCTCTTATCCAGCTTTACTAAACATTACAAACCCACCAGATCAAACCATTCATTTTAATTAACTTCATTGTTTTGTATTAAACATGAAATATAAATATAAACTCGTTTTTTCCACCCAATATGTTGAGTTGCTGTTGTTCCGTATTTTAAACAGGTTCTATTGCCTTTGTTAGATTACCGCTCAATATGGTGAATATAGTGTAAAAATATACCAACATAAACAATCAAAAACATAATCAATCACAAAATGTTGACAATTCCACAAATATTTGCACCAAAACTTCTGACCCCAGAGTGTTAACGTCTGACCCCAGAGTGTTAACGTCTGACCCCAGAGAGATAACGTCTGACCCCAGAGTGTTAACATCTGACCCCAGAGTGTTAACGTCTGACCCCAGAGAGATAACGTCTGACCCCAGAGTGTTAACGTCTGACCCCAGAGTGTTAACGTCTGACCCCAGAGTGTTAACGTCTGACCCCAGAGAGATAACGTCTGACCCCAGAGTGTTAACGTCTGACCCCAGAGTGTTAACGTCTGACCCCAGAGTGTTAACGTCTGACCCCAGAGTGTTAACGTCTGAACCCAGAGTGTTAACGTCTGACCCCAGAGTGATAACGTCTGACCCCAGAGTGTTAACGTCTGACCCCAGAGTGTTAACGTCTGACCCCAGAGAGATAACGTCTGACCCCAGAGAGATAACGTCTGACCCCAGAGTGTTAACGTCTGACCCCAGAGTGTTAACGTCTGACCCCAGAGTGTTAACGTCTGACCCCAGAGAGATAACGTCTGACCCCAGAGTGTTAACGTCTGACCCCAGAGTGTTAACGTCTGACCCCAGAGAGATAACGTCTGACCCCAGAGTGTTAACGTCTGACCCCAGAGTGTTAACGTCTGACCCCAGAGTGTTAACGTCTGACCCCAGAGTGTTAACGTCTGAACCCAGAGTGTTAACGTCTGACCCCAGAGAGATAACGTCTGACCCCAGAGTGTTAACGTCTGACCCCAGAGTGTTAACGTCTGACCCCAGAGTGTTAACGTCTGACCCCAGAGTGTTAACGTCTGAACCCAGAGTGTTAACGTCTGACCCCAGAGTGATAACGTCTGACCCCAGAGTGTTAACGTCTGACCCCAGAGTGTTAACATCTGACCCCAGAGAGATAACGTCTGACCCCAGAGAGATAACGTCTGACCCCAGAGTGTTAACGTCTGACCCCAGAGTGTTAACGTCTGACCCCAGAGTGTTAACGTCTGACCCCAGAGAGATAACGTCTGACCCCAGAGTGTTAACGTCTGACCCCAGAGTGTTAACGTCTGACCCCAGAGTGTTAACGTCTGACCCCAGAGTGTTAACGTCTGACCCCAGAGAGATAACGTCTGATCCCAGAGAGATAACGTCTGACCCCAGAGTGTTAACGTCTGACCCCAGAGTGTTAACGTCTGACCCCAGAGTGTTAACGTCTGACCCCAGAGTGTTAACGTCTGACCCCAGAGTGTTAACGTCTGACCCCAGAGTGTTAACGTCTGACCCCAGAGTGTTAACGTCTGACCCCAGAGAGATAACGTCTGACCCCAGAGAGATAACGTCTGACCCCAGAGTGTTAACGTCTGACCCCAGAGTGTTAACGTCTGACCCCAGAGTGTTAACGTCTGACCCCAGAGTGTTAACGTCTGACCCCAGAGTGTTAACGTCTGACCCCAGAGTGTTAACGTCTGACCCCAGAGAGATAACGTCTGACCCCAGAGTGTTAACGTCTGACCCCAGAGTGTTAACGTCTGACCCCAGAGTGTTAACGTCTGACCCCAGAGTGTTAACGTCTGACCCCAGAGTGTTAACGTCTGACCCCAGAGTGTTAACGTCTGACCCCAGAGTGTTAACGTCTGACCCCAGAGTGTTAACGTCTGACCCCAGAGTGTTAACGTCTGACCCCAGAGTGTTAACGTTTGACCCCAGAGTGTTAACGTCTGACCCCAGAGAGATAACGTCTGATATTTTTCTCAAAGTAGTTTGGATGTAGTGAATTACTTTAATTAAGTAACTTTAAGTAAGTTAACTACATCGTTCTTTAGTGTATCTTATCGTCTTCAGTGTCAAGTCATTGGTAACTTGGTAAACTATATTTTCAGAAAACTGAGGCTTCCCCAACACTGCTTGTGAGTGTGTGAGGATAGGTGTATGGTCATTACTTTGTGGTCACCAGTTAATGAGTGGGGTGAGAAGACTGTACAGTAACCCTTGACTAAACACTTAGTACTAGGAAAGGTGCTCAATAAATATAAAAGATTTTGAAGATAAAAGTTAATATAATTACATTTGGTTCACAAATACTATACATTCTCACGTCCTTTCATTCAATTGTTATTGACATTTCTAAATTGTTGCCATATTTAATTACATTAAGATTGCTACATAATAGGTGTGACTTTAATTAAATATCAAGCCCTATCTTGTGCTCCCATCGGGATATAAACTCCATTCATTTTAATTAACTTCATTGTTTTGTATTAAACATGAAATATAAATATAAACTCGTTTTTTCCACCCAATATGTTGAGTTGCTGTTGTTCCGTATTTTAAACAGGTTCTATTGCCTTTGTTAGATTACCGCTCAATATGGTGAATATAGTGTAAAAATATACCAACATAAACAATCAAAAACAATAATCAATCACAAAATGTTGACAATTCCACAAATATTTGCACCAAAACTTTCTTTCCTCTCTTTGACATTTAGTTGAGTAAATATTTGTTTCCTAAAACAAGAGCAAATCTCCAGATCTGTAGTCTGTGAAACAGCACCGCAGGGAGAAGGTATTTAAAACCTGTCTGTGTGTGTGTGTGTGTGTGTGTGTGTGTGTGTGTGTGTGTGTGTGTGTGTGTGTGTGTGTGTGTGTGTGTGTGTGTGTGTGTGTGTGTGTGTGTGTGTGTGTGTGTGTGTGTTCATGGTCATATAGTCAGGGAACATGTATTTATACACTGCCATTGCCACACCTTAAACACCATTAATATCAGACATGTTTTTAATTTCATAGTTGTATAGTAGTAGTTGTATAGTAGTAGTGGTATAGTAGTAGTTGTATAGTAGTAGTTGTATAATAGTAGTTGTATAGTAGTAGTTGTATAATAGTAGTTGTATAGTAGTAGTTGTATAATAGTAGTTGTATAATAGTAGTTGTATAGTAGTAGTTGTATAGTAGTAGTTGTATAGTAGTAGTGGTATAATAGTAGTTGTATAGTAGTAGTTGTATAATAGTAGTTGTATAATAGTAGTTGTATAGTAGTAGTTGTATAGTAGTAGTGGTATAATAGTAGTTGTATAGTAGTAGTGGTATAATAGTAGTTGTATAGTAGTAGTGGTATAATAGTAGTTGTATAGTAGTAGTTGTATAATAGTAGTTGTATAGTAGTAGTTGTATAATAGTAGTTGTATAGTAGTAGTTGTATAATAGTAGTTGTATAATAGTAGTTGTATAGTAGTAGTTGTATAGTAGTAGTGGTATAATAGTAGTTGTATAGTAGTAGTGGTATAATAGTAGTTGTATAGTAGTAGTGGTATAATAGTAGTTGTATAGTAGTAGTGGTATAATAGTAGTTGTATAGTAGTAGTTGTATAATAGTAGTTGTATAGTAGTAGTTGTATAATAGTAGTTGTATAGTAGTAGTTGTATAATAGTAGTTGTATAATAGTAGTTGTATAGTAGTAGTTGTATAGTAGTAGTGGTATAATAGTAGTTGTATAGTAGTAGTGGTATAATAGTAGTTGTATAGTAGTAGTGGTATAATAGTAGTTGTATAGTAGTAGTGGTATAATAGTAGTTGTATAGTAGTAGTGGTATAATAGTAGTTGTATAGTAGTAGTGGTATAATAGTAGTTGTATAGTAGTAGTTGTATAGTAGTAGTTGTATAGTAGTAGTTGTATAATAGTAGTTGTATAGTAGTAGTTGTATAGTAGTAGTTGTATAGTAGTAGTTGTATAATAGTAGTTGTATAGTAGTAGTTGTATAGTAGTAGTTGTATAGTAGTAGTTGTATAATAGTAGTTGTATAATAGTAGTTGTATAGTAGTAGTTGTATAGTAGTAGTTGTATAGTAGTAGTTGTATAGTAGTAGTTGTATAATAGTAGTTGTATAGTAGTAGTTGTATAGTAGTAGTTGTATAATAGTAGTTGTATAGTAGTAGTTGTATAGTAGTAGTTGTATAGTAGTAGTTGTATAGTAGTAGTTGTATAGTAGTAGTTGTATAATAGTAGTTGTATAATAGTAGTTGTATAGTAGTAGTTGTATAGTAGTAGTGGTATAATAGTAGTTGTATAGTAGTAGTAGTATAATAGTAGTTGTATAGTAGTAGTGGTATAATAGTAGTTGTATAGTAGTAGTGGTATAATAGTAGTGGTATAATAGTAGTTGTATAGTAGTAGTGGTATAATAGTAGTTGTATAGTAGTAGTGGTATAATTGTAGTTGTATAGTAGTAGTTGTATAGTAGTAGTTGTATAGTAGTAGTTGTATAATAGTAGTTGTATAGTAGTAGTTGTATAGTAGTAGTTGTATAGTAGTAGTTGTATAATAGTAGTTGTATAGTAGTAGTTGTATAGTAGTAGTTGTATAGTAGTAGTTGTATAATAGTAGTTGTATAATAGTAGTTGTATAGTAGTAGTTGTATAGTAGTAGTTGTATAGTAGTAGTTGTATAGTAGTAGTTGTATAATAGTAGTTGTATAGTAGTAGTTGTATAGTAGTAGTTGTATAGTAGTAGTTGTATAATAGTAGTTGTATAATAGTAGTTGTATAGTAGTAGTTGTATAGTAGTAGTTGTATAATAGTAGTTGTATGGTAGTAGTTGTATAGTAGTAGTGGTATAATAGTAGTTGTATAGTAATAGTTGTATAATAGTAGTTGTATAGTAGTAGTTGTATAGTAGTAGTTGTATGGTAGTAGTTGTATAGTAGTAGTTGTATAATAGTAGTTGTATAGTAGTAGTTGTATAGTAGTAGTTGTATAATAGTAGTTGTATAGTAGTAGTTGTATAGTAGTAGTTGTATAGTAGTAGTTGTATAGTAGTAGTTGTATAGTAGTAGTTGTATGGTAGTAGTTGTATAGTAGTAGTGGTATAATAGTAGTTGTATAGTAATAGTTGTATAATAGTAGTTGTATAGTAGTAGTTGTATAGTAGTAGTGGTATAATAGTAGTTGTATAGTAGTAGTGGTATAATAGTAGTTGTATAGTAGTAGTGGTATAATAGTAGTTGTATAGTAGTAGTGGTATAATAGTAGTTGTATAGTAGTAGTGGTATAATAGTAGTTGTATAGTAGTAGTGGTATAATAGTAGTTGTATAGTAGTAGTGGTATAATAGTAGTTGTATAGTAGTAGTGGTATAATAGTAGTTGTATGGTAGTAGTTGTATAGTAGTAGCTATATAGTAGTAGTTGTATAGTAATAGTAGTTTGGTAGTAGTTGTATAGTAGTAGTGGTATAATAGTAGTTGTATAATAGTAGTTGTATGGTAGTAGTTGTATAGTAGTAGTTGTATAGTAGTAGTTGTATAGTAATAGTAGTTTGGTAGTAGTTGTATAGTAGTAGTTGTATAGTAGTAGTTGTATAGTAGTAGCTGTATAATAGTAGTTGTATAGTAGTAGTTGTATAGTAGTAGTTGTATGGTAGTAGTTGTATAGTAATAGTAGTTTGGTAGTAGTTGTATAGTAGTAGTTGTATAGTAGTAGTTGTATGGTAGTAGTTGTATAGTAGTATTTGTATAGTAGTAGTTGTATGGTAGTAGTTTTTTAGTAATAGTAGTTTGGTAGTAGTTGTATAGTAGTAGTTGTATAGTAGTAGTTGTATGGTAGTAGTTGTATAGTAGTATTTGTATAGTAGTAGTTGTATAGTAGTAGCTATATAGTAGTAGTTGTATAGTAATAGAAGTTTGGTAGTAGTTGTATAGTAGTAGTTGTATGGTAGTAGTTGTATGGTAGTAGTTGTATAGTAATGGTAGTTTGGTAGTATTTGTATGGTAGTAGTTGTATGGTAGTAGTTGTATGGTAGTATTTGTATCGTAGTAGTTGTATAGTAATAGTAGTTTGGTAGTATTTGTATGGTAGTAGTTGTATGGTAGTAGTTGTATGGTAGTATTTGTATCGTAGTAGTTGTATAGTAATAGTAGTTTGGTAGTAGTTGTATAGTAGTAGTTGTATGGTAGTATTTGTATAGTAGTAGTTGTATGGTAGTAGTTGTATGGTAGTATTTGTATCGTAGTAGTTGTATAGTAATAGTAGTTTGGTAGTATTTGTATGGTAGTAGTTGTATGGTAGTAGTTGTATGGTAGTATTTGTATCGTAGTAGTTGTATAGTAATAGTAGTTTGGTAGTAGTTGTATAGTAGTAGTTGTATGGTAGTATTTGTATAGTAGTAGTTGTATAGTAATAGTAGTTTGGCAGTCGTTGTATGGTAGTAGTTGTATAGTAGTAGTTGTATGGTAGTATTTGTCTGAGTTGGTCTGGGTTGGTCTGGGTTTGTCTGGGTTGGTCTGGGTTGTTCTGAGTTGGTCTGGGTTGGTCTGGGTTGGTCTGTGTTGGTCTGAGTTGGTCTGGGTTGGTCTGGGTTGGTCTGGGTAGGTCTGGGTTGGTCTAGGTAGGTCTGGGTTGGTCTGGGTTGGTCTGGGTTGGTCTGGGTAGGTCTGGGTTGGTCTAGGTAGGTCTGGGTTGGTCTGGGTTGGTCTGGGTTGGTCAGCCCTGAGGACCATGCTTGACTCACTCCGACACAATCTCCAATGCTCTCTCTCTGTTTTCACAAGCCTAAAAATAATCTATCACACGATGGAATGTGCTTTAAATCACAGAAATATCCACCTCTCTCTCTCTCCATCCCTCCACCTCTCTCTCTCTCTCCATCCCTCCACCTCTCTCTCTACATCCCTCCACCTCTCTCTCTCCATCCCTCCACCTCTCTCTCTCTACATCCCTCCATCTCTCTCTCTACATCCCTCCACCTCTCTCTCTCTCCATCCCTCCACCTCTCTCTCTACATCCCTCCACCTCTCTCTCTCTACATCCCTCCACCTCTCTCTCTCTCCATCCCTCCACCTCTCTCTCTCTCCATCCCTCCACCTCTCTCTCTCTACATCCCTCCACATCTCTCTCTCTACATCCCTCCACCTCTCTCTCTCTCCATCCCTCCACCTCTCTCTCTACATCCCTCCACCTCTCTCTCTACATCCCTCCACCTCTCTCTCTCCATCCCTCCACCTCTCTCTCAACACATCCCTCCTCTCTCTCTACATCCCTCCACCTCTCTCTCTCCATCCCTCCACCTCTCTCTCTCTACATCCCTCCACCTCTCTCTCTCTCCATCCCTCCACCTCTCTCTCTCTCCATCCCTCCACCTCTCTCTCTCCATCCCTCCACCTCTCTCTCTCTCCATCCCTCCACCTCTCTCTCTCTCCATCCCTCCACCTCTCTCTCTCTACATCCCTCCTCCTCTCTCTCTACATCCCTCCATCTCTCTCTCTCCATCCCTCCACCTCTCTCTCACTCTCTCCATCCCTCCACCTCTCTCTCTACATCCCTCCACCTCTCTCTCTCCATCCCTCCACCTCTCTCTCTCTACATCCCTCCACCTCTCTCTCTCTCCATCCCTCCACCTCTCTCTCTCTCCATCCCTCCACCTCTCTCTCTCCATCCCTCCACCTCTCTCTCTCTACATCCCTCCATCTCTCTCTCTCTACATCCCTCCACCTCTCTCTCTACTTCCCTCCTCCTCTCTCTCTGCATTCCTCCTCCTCTCTCTCTACATCCCTCCACCTCTCTATCTACATCCCTCCACCTCTCTATCTACATCCCTCCACCTCTCTCTCTACATCCCTCCTCCTCTCTCTCTACATCCCTCCACCTCTCTCTCTCTCCATCCCTCCTCCTCTCTCTCTACATCCCTCCTCCTCTCTCTCTACATCCCTCCACCTCTCTCTCTCTCCATCCCTCCTCCTCTCTCTCTACATCCCTCCACCTCTCTCTCTCCATCCCTCCACCTCTCTCTCTCTACATCCCTCCACCTCTCTCTCTCCATCCCTCCTCCTCTCTCTCTACATCCCTCCACCTCTCTATCTACATCCCTCCACCTCTCTCTCTACATCCCTCCTCCTCTCTCTCTACATCCCTCCTCCTCTCTCTCTACATCCCTCCACCTCTCTCTCTCTCCATCCCTCCTCCTCTCTCTCTACATCCCTCCTCCTCTCTCTCTACATCCCTCCACCTCTCTCTCTCTCCATCCCTCCTCCTCTCTCTCTACATCCCTCCACCTCTCTCTCTCCATCCCTCCACCTCTCTCTCTCTACATCCCTCCACCTCTCTCTCTCCATCCCTCCTCCTCTCTCTCTACATCCCTCCACCTCTCTCTCTACATCCCTCTACCTTTCTCTCTCCATCCCTCCTCCTCTCTCTCTACATCCCTCCACCTCTCTCTCTCTCCATCCCTCCTCCTCTCTCTCTACATCCCTCCTCCTCTCTCTCTACATCCCTCCACCTCTCTCTCTCTCCATCCCTCCTCCTCTCTCTCTACATCCCTCCACCTCTCTCTCTCCATCCCTCCACCTCTCTCTCTCTACATCCCTCCACCTCTCTCTCTCCATCCCTCCTCCTCTCTCTCTACATCCCTCCACCTCTCTCTCTACATCCCTCTACCTTTCTCCCTCCATCCCTCCACCTCTCTCTCTCTCCATCCCTTCACCTCTCTCTCTCTACATCCCTCCACCTCTCTCTCTGCATTCCTCCTCCTCTCTCTCTCCATCCCTCCACCTCTCTCTCTCTGCATCCCTCCACCCTTCTCTCTCTTTCTCCATCCCTCCATCTCTCTCTCTCCATTCCTCCACCTCTCTCTCTCTACATCCCTCCATCTCTCTCTCTCTCTACTTCCCTCCACCTCTCTCTCCATCCCTCCATCTCTCTCTCTATCCATCCCTCCACCTCTCTCTCTCCATCCCTCCACCTCTCTCTCTCCATCCCTCCAACTCTCTCTCTCTCTCCATCCCTCCATCTCTCTCTCTCCATCCCTCCACCTCTCTCTCTCCATTCCTCCACCTCTCTCTGTCTCCATCCCTCCAACTCTCTCTCTCTCTCCATCCCTCCATCTCTCTCTCTCCATTCCTCCACCTCTCTCTCTCTACATCCCTCCACCTCTCTCTCTCTCTCCATCCCTCCACCTCTCTCTCTCTCCATCCCTCCACCTCTCTCTCTCTCCATCCCTCCACCTCTCTCTCTCTCCATCCCTCCACCTCCTCTCTCTCTCCATCCCTCCACCTCTCTCTCTCTCTCTCCATCCCTCCATCTCTCTCTCTCTCTCCATTCCTCCACCTCTCTCTCTCTACATCCCTCCACCTCTCTCTCTCTCCATCCCTCCATCTCTCTCTCCATCCCTCCACCTCTCTCTCTCCATCCCTCCACCTCTCTCTCTCCATCCCTCCACCTCTCTCTCTCTCTCCATCCCTCCTCCTCTCTCTCTCTCCATCCCTCCACCTCTCTCTCTCCATCCCTCCACCTCTCTCTCTCCATCCCTCCATCTCTCTCTCTCCATTCCTCCACCTCTCTCTCTCTACATCCCTCCTCCTCTCTCTTTCCATCCCTCCACCTCTCTCTCTCTCTCTCTCTACATCCCTCCTCCTCTCTCTCTACATCCCTCCACCTCTCTCTCTCCATCCCTCCTCCTCTCTCTCTCCATCCCTCCACCTCTCTCTCTCCATCCCTCCAACTCTCTCTCTCTCTCCATCCCTCCATCTCTCTCTCTCCATTCCTCCACCTCTCTCTCTCTACATCCCTCCACCGCTCTCTCTCTCTCCACCCCTCCACCTCTCTCTCTCTCCATCCCTCCACCTCTCTCTCTCTCCATCCCTCCACCTCTCTCTCTCTCCATCCCTCCACCTCCTCTCTCTCTCCATCCCTCCACCTCTCTCTCTCTCTCTCCATCCCTCCATCTCTCTCTCTCTCTCTCCATTCCTCCACCTCTCTCTCTCTACATCCCTCCACCTCTCTCTCTCTCCATCCCTCCATCTCTCTCTCCATCCCTCCACCTCTCTCTCTCCATCCCTCCACCTCTCTCTCTCCATCCCTCCAACTCTCTCTCTCTCTCTCCATCCCTCCTCCGCTCTCTCTCTCCATCCCTCCACCTCTCTCTCTCCATCCCTCCATCTCTCTCTCTCTCTCTCCATTCCTCCACCTCTCTCTCTCTACATCCCTCCACCTCTCTCTCTCTCCATCCCTCCATCTCTCTCTCCATCCCTCCACCTCTCTCTCTCCATCCCTCCACCTCTCTCTCTCCATCCCTCCAACTCTCTCTCTCTCTCTCCATCCCTCCTCCGCTCTCTCTCTCCATCCCTCCACCTCTCTCTCTCCATCCCTCCACCTCTCTCTCTCTCATCCCTCCACCTCTCTCTCTCATCCCTCCACCTCTCTCTCTCTTCCTCCCTCCACCTCCTCTCTCTCTCCATCCCTCCACCTCTCTCTCTCTCTCTCCATCCCTCCATCTCCCTCTCTCTCTCCATTCCTCCACCTCTCTCTCTCCACATCCCTCCACCTCTCTCTCTCTCAGTCCCTCCATCTCTCTCTCTCCATCCCTCCACCTCTCTCTCTCCTTCCCTCCACATCTCTCTCTCCATCCCTCCACCTCTCTCTCTCCATCCCTCCACTCTCTCTCTCTCTCTCCATCCCTCCACCTCTCTCTCTCCATCCCTCCACCTCTCTATCTCCATCCCTCCACCTCTCTCTCTCCATCCCTCCACCCTTCTCTCTCTTTCTCCATCCCTCCATCTCTCTCTCTCCATTCCTCCACCTCTCTCTCTCTTCCTCCCTCCACCTCCTCTCTCTCTCCATCCCTCCACCTCTCTCTCTCTCTCTCCATCCCTCCATCTCCCTCTCTCTCTCCATTCCTCCACCTCTCTCTCTCCACATCCCTCCACCTCTCTCTCTCCATTCCTCCACCTCTCTCTCTACATCCCTCCACCTCTCTCTCTCCATCCCTCCACCTCTCTCTCTACATCCCTCCACCTCTCTCTCTCTCCATCCCTCCATCTCTCTCTCTCCATCCCTCCACCTCTCTCTCTCTACATCCCTCCTCCTCTCTCTCCATCCCTCCACCTCTCTCTCTCTCTCCATCCCTTCATCTCTCTCTCTCCCTCCCTCCACCTCTCTCTCTCCATCCCTCCACCTCTCTTTCTCCATCCCTCCACCTCTCTCTCTCTCTCCATCCATCCCTCCACCCCTCCACCTCTCTCTCTCTACAGCCCTCCACCTCTCTCTCTCCATCCCTCCATCTCTCTCTCTCCATTCCTCCACCTCTCTCTCTACATCCCTCCACCTCTCTCTCTCCATCCCTCCACCTCTCTCTCTCCATCCCTCCATCTCTCTCTACATCCCCCCATCTCTCTCTCTCCATCCCTCCACCTCTCTCTCTCCATCCCTCCACCTCTCTCTCTTTTCATCCCTCCACATCTCTCTCTCTCTCTCCATCCCTCCATCTCTCTCTCTCCATCCCTCCACCTCTCTCTCTCTACATCCCTCCTCCTCTCTCTCTCCATCCCTCCACCTCTCTCTCTCCATCCCTCCACCTCTCTCTCTCCATCCCTCCACCTCTCTCTCTCCATCCCTCCACCTCTCTCTCTCTCTCCATCCCTCCATCTCTCTCTCTACATCCCCCCACCTCTCTCTCTCCATCCCTCCACCTCTCTCTCTCTCCATCCCTCCACCTCTCTCTCTCATCCCTCCACCTCTCTCTCTCTTCCTCCCTCCACCTCCTCTCTCTCTCCATCCCTCCACCTCTCTCTCTCTCTCTCCATCCCTCCATCTCCCTCTCTCTCTCCATTCCTCCACCTCTCTCTCTCCACATCCCTCCACCTCTCTCTCTCCATCCCTCCACCTCTCTCTCTCCATCCCTCCACTCTCTCTCTCTCCATCCCTCCACCTCTCTCTCTCCATCCCTCCACCTCTCTCTCTCCATCCCTCCACCTCTCTCTCTCCATCCCTCCACCCTTCTCTCTCTTTCTCCATCCCTCCATCTCTCTCTCTCCATTCCTCCACCTCTCTCTCTCTACATCCCTCCATCTCTCTCTCTCTCTACTTCCCTCCACCTCTCTCTCCATCCCTCCATCTCTCTCTCTATCCATCCCTCCACCTCTCTCTCTCCATCCCTCCACCTCTCTCTCTCCATCCCTCCAACTCTCTCTCTCTCTCCATCCCTCCATCTCTCTCTCTCCATCCCTCCACCTCTCTCTCTCCATCCCTCCACCTCTCTCTCTCCATTCCTCCACCTCTCTCTGTCTCCATCCCTCCAACTCTCTCTCTCTCTCCATCCCTCCATCTCTCTCTCTCCATTCCTCCACCTCTCTCTCTTTCCATCCCTCCACCTCTCTCTCTCTCTCTCTCTACATCCCTCCTCCTCTCTCTCTACATCCCTCCACCTCTCTCTCTCCATCCCTCCTCCTCTCTCTCTCCATCCCTCCACCTCTCTCTCTCCATCCCTCCAACTCTCTCTCTCTCTCCATCCCTCCATCTCTCTCTCTCCATTCCTCCACCTCTCTCTCTCTACATCCCTCCACCGCTCTCTCTCTCTCCACCCCTCCACCTCTCTCTCTCTCCATCCCTCCACCTCTCTCTCTCCATCCCTCCACCTCTCTCTCTCCATCCCTCCAACTCTCTCTCTCTCTCTCCATCCCTCCTCCGCTCTCTCTCTCCATCCCTCCACCTCTCTCTCTCCATCCCTCCACCTCTCTCTCTCTCATCCCTCCACCTCTCTCTCTCATCCCTCCACCTCTCTCTCTCTTCCTCCCTCCACCTCCTCTCTCTCTCCATCCCTCCACCTCTCTCTCTCTCTCTCCATCCCTCCATCTCCCTCTCTCTCTCCATTCCTCCACCTCTCTCTCTCTACATCCCTCCATCTCTCTCTCTCTCTACTTCCCTCCACCTCTCTCTCCATCCCTCCATCTCTCTCTCCATCCCTCCACCTCTCTCTCTCCATCCCTCCACCTCTCTCTCTCCATCCCTCCACCTCTCTCTCTCTCTCCATCCCTCCTCCTCTCTCTCTCTCCATCCCTCCACCTCTCTCTCTCCATCCCTCCACCTCTCTCTCTCCATCCCTCCATCTCTCTCTCTCCATTCCACCACCTCTCTCTCTCTACATCCCTCCTCCTCTCTCTTTCCATCCCTCCACCTCTCTCTCTCTCTCTCTCTACATCCCTCCTCCTCTCTCTCTACATCCCTCCTCCGCTCTCTCTCTCCATCCCTCCTCCTCTCTCTCTCCATCCCTCCACCTCTCTCTCTCTCATCCCTCCACCTCTCTCTCTCATCCCTCCACCTCTCTCTCTCTTCCTCCCTCCACCTCCTCTCTCTCTCCATCCCTCCACCTCTCTCTCTCTCTCTCCATCCCTCCATCTCCCTCTCTCTCTCCATTCCTCCACCTCTCTCTCTCCACATCCCTCCACCTCTCTCTCTCTCAGTCCCTCCATCTCTCTCTCTCCATCCCTCCACCTCTCTCTCTCTCCATCCCTCCATATCTCTCTCTCCATCCCTCCACCTCTCTCTGTCCATCCCTCCAACTCTCTCTCTCTCTCCATCCCTCCATCTCTCTCTCTCCATTCCTCCACCTCTCTCTCTCTACATCCCTCCACCGCTCTCTCTCTCTCCATCCCTCCACCTCTCTCTCTCTCCATCCCTCCACCTCCTCTCTCTCTCCATCCCTCCACCTCTCTCTCTCTCTCTCCATCCCTCCATCCCTCTCTCTCTCCATCCCTCCACCTCTCTCTCTCCATCCCTCCATCTCTCTCTCTCCATTCCTCCACCTCTCTCTCTCTACATCCCTCCTCCTCTCTCTTTCCATCCCTCCACCTCTCTCTCTCTCTCTCTCTCCATCCCTCCATCTCTCTCTCTCCATTCCTCCACCTCTCTCTCTTTCCATCCCTCCACCTCTCTCTCTCTCTCTCTCTCCATCCCTCCATCTCTCTCTCTCCATTCCTCCACCTCTCTCTCTCTCCATCCCTCCACCTCTCTCTCTCCATCCCTCCACCTCTCTCTCTCTCTCTCATCCCTCCACCCCTCTCTCTCTCCATCCCTCCACCTCTCTCTCTCCATCCCTCCATCTCTCTCTCTCCATTCCTCCACCTCTCTCTCTCTACATCCCTCCACCTCTCTCTCTCTCTCTCCATCCCTCCAGCTCTCTCTCTACATCCCTCCTCCTCTCTCTTTCCATCCCTCCACCTCTCTCTCTCTCTCTCTCTACATCCCTCCTCCTCTCTCTCTACATCCCTCCACCTCTTTCTCTCCATCCCTCCTCCTCTCTCTCTCTCCATCCCTCCACCTCTTTCTCTCCATCCCTCCACCTCTCTCTCTCCATCCCTCCACCTCTCTCTCTCTCCATCCCTCCATATCTCTCTCTCCATCCCTCCACCTCTCTCTCTCTACATCCCTCCACCTCTCTCTCTCCATCCCTCCATCTCTCTCTCTCCATCCCTCCATCTCTCTCTCTCCATTCCTCCACCTCTCTCTCTCTCCATCCCTCCACCTCTCTCTCTCCATCCCTCCACCTCTCTCTCTCTCTCTCATCCCTCCACCCCTCTCTCTCTCCATCCCTCCACCTCTCTCTCTCCATCCCTCCATCTCTCTCTCTCCATTCCTCCACCTCTCTCTCTCTACATCCCTCCACCTCTCTCTCTCTCTCTCCATCCCTCCACCTCTCTCTCTACATCCCTCCTCCTCTCTCTTTCCATCCCTCCACCTCTCTCTCTCTCTCTCTCTACATCCCTCCTCCTCTCTCTCTACATCCCTCCACCTCTTTCTCTCCATCCCTCCTCCTCTCTCTCTCTCCATCCCTCCACCTCTTTCTCTCCATCCCTCCACCTCTCTCTCTCCATCCCTCCACCTCTCCATCCCTCCATATCTCTCTCTCCATCCCTCCACCTCTCTCTCTCTACATCCCTCCACCTCTCTCTCTCCATCCCTCCATCTTTCTCTCTCCATTCCTCCACCTCTCTCTCTCTCCATCCCTCCACCTCTCTCTCTCCATCCCTCCACCTCTCTCTCTCCATCCCTCCACCTCTCTCTCTCTCTCTCATCCCTCCACCCCTCTCTCTCTCCATCCCTCCACCTCTCTCTCTCCATCCCTCCATCTCTCTCTCTCCATTCCTCCACCTCTCTCTCTCTACATCCCTCCACCTCTCTCTCTCTCTCTCCATCCCTCCTCCTCTCTCTTTCCATCCCTCCACCTCTCTCTCTCTCTCTCTCTCCATCCCTCCACCTCTTTCTCTCCATCCCTCCACCTCTCTCTCTCCATCCCTCCACCTCTCTCTCTCTCCATCCCTCCATATCTCTCTCTCCATCCCTCCACCTCTCTCTCTCTACATCCCTCCACCTCTCTCTCTCCATCCCTCCATCTTTCTCTCTCCATTCCTCCACCTCTCTCTCTCTCCATCCCTCCACCTCTCTCTCTACATCCCTCCTCCTCTCTTTTTCCATCCCTCCACCTCTCTCTCTCTCTCTACATCCCTCCTCCTCTCTCTCTCTACATCCCTCCACCTCTCTCTCTCCATCCCTCCACCTCTCTCTCTCCATCCCTCCATCTCTCTCTCTCCATTCCTCCACCTCTCTCTCTCTCCATCCCTCCACCTCTCTCTCTCCATCCCTCCACCTCTCTCTCTACATCCCTCCACCTCTCTCTCTCCATCCCTCCATCTCTCTCTCTCCATTCCTCCACCTCTCTCTCTCTACATCCCTCCACCTCTCTCTCTCTCTCTCCATCCCTCCTCCTCTCTCTTTCCATCCCTCCACCTCTCTCTCTCTCTCTCTCTCCATCCCTCCACCTCTTTCTCTCCATCCCTCCACCTCTCTCTCTCCATCCCTCCACCTCTCTCTCTCTCCATCCCTCCTCCTCTCTCTCTCTCCATCCCTCCACCTCTTTCTCTCCATCCCTCCACCTCTCTCTCTCCATCCCTCCACCTCTCTCTCTCTCCATCCCTCCACCTCTCTCTCTCTACATCCCTCCACCTCTCTCTCTCCATCCCTCCACCTCTCTCTCTCTCCATCCCTCCATATCTCTCTCTCCATCCCTCCACTCTCTCTCTCTACATCCCTCCACCTCTCTCTCTCCATCCCTCCAACTCTCTCTCTCTCTCCATCCCTCCATCTCTCTCTCTCCATCCCTCCACCTCTCTCTCTCCATCCCTCCAACTCTCTCTCTCTCTCCATCCCTCCATCTCTCTCTCTCCATTCCCCCACCTCTCTCTCTCTACATCCCTCCACCGCTCTCTCTCCATCCCTCCTCCTCTCTCTCTCTCCATCCCTCCACCTCTCTCTCTCCATCCCTCCACCTCTCTCTCTCCATCCCTCCACCTCTCTCTCTCTCTCCATCCCCCATCTCTCTCTCTCCATCCCTCCACCTCTCTCTCTCTACATCCCTCCACCTCTCTCTCTCCATCCCTCCATCTCTCTCTCTCCATTCCTCCACCTCTCTCTCTCTCCATCCCTCCACCTCTCTCTCTCCATCCCTCCACCTCTCTCTCTCTCTCTCATCCCTCCACCCCTCTCTCTCTCCATCCCTCCACCTCTCTCTCTCCATCCCTCCATCTCTCTCTCTCCATTCCTCCACCTCTCTCTCTCTACATCCCTCCACCTCTCTCTCTCTCTCTCCATCCCTCCACCTCTCTCTCTACATCCCTCCTCCTCTCTCTTTCCATCCCTCCACCTCTCTCTCTCTCTCTCTCTACATCCCTCCTCCTCTCTCTCTCTACATCCCTCCACCTCTCTCTCTCCATCCCTCCATCTCTCTCTCTCCATCCCTCCACCTCTCTCTCTCTACATCCCTCCACCTCTCTCTCTCCATCCCTCCACCTCTCTCTCTCTCCATCCCTCCATATCTCTCTCTCCATCCCTCCACCTCTCTCTCTCTACATCCCTCCACCTCTCTCTCTCCATCCCTCCAACTCTCTCTCTCTCTCCATCCCTCCATCTCTCTCTCTCCATCCCTCCACCTCTCTCTCTCCATCCCTCCAACTCTCTCTCTCTCTCTCCATCCCTCCATCTCTCTCTCTCCATTCCCCCACCTCTCTCTCTCTACATCCCTCCACCGCTCTCTCTCCATCCCTCCTCCTCTCTCTCTCTCCATCCATCCACCTCACTCTCTCCATCCCTCCACCTCTCTCTCTCCATCCCTCCACCTCTCTCTCTCTCTCCATCCCCCATCTCTCTCTCTCCATCCCTCCACCTCTCTCTCTCTACATCCCTCCACCTCTCTCTCTCCATCCCTCCATCTCTCTCTCTCCATTCCTCCACCTCTCTCTCTCTCCATCCCTCCACCTCTCTCTCTCCATCCCTCCACCTCTCTCTCTCTCTCTCATCCCTCCACCCCTCTCTCTCTCCATCCCTCCACCTCTCTCTCTCCATCCCTCCATCTCTCTCTCTCCATTCCTCCACCTCTCTCTCTCTACATCCCTCCACCTCTCTCTCTCTCTCTCCATCCCTCCACCTCTCTCTCTACATCCCTCCTCCTCTCTCTTTCCATCCCTCCACCTCTCTCTCTCTCTCTCTCTACATCCCTCCTCCTCTCTCTCTCTACATCCCTCCACCTCTCTCTCTCCATCCCTCCATCTCTCTCTCTCCATTCCTCCACCTCTCTCTCTCTCCATCCCTCCACCTCTCTCTCTCCATCCCTCCACCTCTCTCTCTCCATCCCTCCACCTCTCTCTCTCTCTCTCATCCCTCCACCCCTCTCTCTCTCCATCCCTCCACCTCTCTCTCTCCATCCCTCCATCTCTCTCTCTCCATTCCTCCACCTCTCTCTCTCTACATCCCTCCACCTCTCTCTCTCTCTCTCCATCCCTCCACCTCTCTCTCTACATCCCTCCTCCTCTCTCTTTCCATCCCTCCACCTCTCTCTCTCTCTCTCTACATCCCTCCTCCTCTCTCTCTACATCCCTCCACCTCTTTCTCTCCATCCCTCCTCCTCTCTCTCTCTCCATCCCTCCACCTCTTTCTCTCCATCCCTCCACCTCTCTCTCTCCATCCCTCCACCTCTCTCTCTCTCCATCCCTCCATATCTTTCTCTCCATCCCTCCACCTCTCTCTCTCTACATCCCTCCACCTCTCTCTCTCCATCCCTCCACCTCTCTCTCTCTCTCTACATCCCTCCATCTTTCTCTCTCCATTCCTCCACCTCTCTCTCTCTCCATCCCTCCACCTCTCTCTCTACATCCCTCCTCCTCTCTTTTTCCATCCCTCCACCTCTCTCTCTCTCTCTACATCCCTCCTCCTCTCTCTCTCTACATCCCTCCACCTCTCTCTCTCCATCCCTCCTCCTCTCTCTCTCTCCATCCCTCCACCTCTCTCTCTCCATCCCTCCACCTCTCTCTCTCCATCCCTCCACCTCTCTCTCTCTCTCCATCCCCCATCTCTCTCTCTCCATCCCTCCACCTCTCTCTCTCTACATCCCTCCACCTCTCTCTCTCCATCCCTCCATCTCTCTCTCTCCATTCCTCCACCTCTCTCTCTCTCCATCCCTCCACCTCTCTCTCTCCATCCCTCCACCTCTCTCTCTCCATCCCTCCACCTCTCTCTCTCTCTCTCATCCCTCCACCCCTCTCTCTCTCCATCCCTCCACCTCTCTCTCTCCATCCCTCCATCTCTCTCTCTCCATTCCTCCACCTCTCTCTCTCACATCCCTCCACCTCTCTCTCTCTCTCTCCATCCCTCCACCTCTCTCTCTACATCCCTCCTCCTCTCTCTTTCCATCCCTCCACCTCTCTCTCTCTCTCTCTCTACATCCCTCCTCCTCTCTCTCTCTACATCCCTCCACCTCTCTCTCTCCATCCCTCCATCTCTCTCTCTCCATTCCTCCACCTCTCTCTCTCCATCCCTCCACCTCTCTCTCTCCATCCCTCCACCTCTCTCTCTCCATCCCTCCACCTCTCTCTCTCTCTCATCCCTCCACCCCTCTCTCTCTCCATCCCTCCACCTCTCTCTCTCCATCCCTCCATCTCTCTCTCTCCATCTCCTCCACCTCTCTCTCTCTACATCCCTCCACCTCTCTCTCTCTCTCTCCATCCCTCCACCTCTCTCTCTACATCCCTCCTCCTCTCTCTTTCCATCCCTCCACCTCTCTCTCTCTCTCTACATCCCTCCTCCTCTCTCTCTACATCCCTCCACCTCTTTCTCTCCATCCCTCCTCCTCTCTCTCTCTCCATCCCTCCACCTCTTTCTCTCCATCCCTCCACCTCTCTCTCTCCATCCCTCCACCTCTCTCTCTCTCCATCCCTCCATATCTTTCTCTCCATCCCTCCACCTCTCTCTCTCTACATCCCTCCACCTCTCTCTCTCCATCCCTCCACCTCTCTCTCTCTCTCTACATCCCTCCATCTTTCTCTCTCCATTCCTCCACCTCTCTCTCTCTCCATCCCTCCACCTCTCTCTCTACATCCCTCCTCCTCTCTTTTTCCATCCCTCCACCTCTCTCTCTCTCTCTACATCCCTCCTCCTCTCTCTCTCTACATCCCTCCACCTCTCTCTCTCCATCCCTCCACCTCTCTCTCTCTACATCCCTCCACCTCTCTCTCTACATCCCTCTACCTCTCTCTCTCCATCCCTCCATCTCTCTCTCTCCATTCCTCCTCCTCTCTCTCCATTCCCCCACATTTCTTTTTGAATTGCTACCTCTGTATTCTTCTGGTTCTCATTGTTAATTTATGCACATTTTAAATGATTGTAGTTCAAAAATAATATAATATTTTGACAAGTAATCAAAGTCGAGTCAGTCTGAATATCTCAACGCTTAAACAGTGAAAGAGTTTGTGATTTTCTTTTAACCTACGGCCCTTTTTTTGCCATTGAAATGCGCTGGTATGTGTAATGTGGCTGACTACACAAACCATACTATTTTCCAATGTATTATGTGTGGTATTGGTAATAGTAGTAGTGGTATTTTAATTTAAGTTCATTACATCAATATACAGTACACTGTTTTAATAGAAACATATTTCCTAATAACTTAACCTTATTTCTGGAACAGTCGATTTAATGATCCAATCAGGAACTAAACTGACCTGATGAAAAGATGTGTGTTTAGGAGCAGTGTGTGTGTGTGTGTGCGTGTGTGTGTGTGTGTGTGTGTGTGTGTTTAGGAGCAGTGTGTGTGTTATGAGTTGTGTGTGTGTGTGTTTAGGAGCAGTGTGTGTTTGTGTGTGTGTGTGTGTGTGTGTTTAGGAGCAGTATGTGTGTTATGAGTTGTGTGTGTGTGTGTGTTTAGGAGCAGTGTGTGTGTGTGTGTGTGTGTGTGTGTGTGTGTGTGTGTGTGTGTGTGTGTGTGTGTGTGTGTGTGTGTGTGTTATGAGTTGTGTGTGTGTGTGTGTGTGTTTAGCAGCGTCTGTCTGTGTCTTGTCTCCCGTCGGGGCTAAAAATACTAATACATAATTAGCTGAGTAGAGTTAGACATTACACACATGTAGGTATTCCTGTATTAGAGAGAGGGTTGTATTAATAGTAGACTTTTGGCTCAGGCTGTGCCCTTCTCCCTCTGGCGCTGCATCAGACCGGCCCGCTCCAAGCCACCGGGCCAAACAGGCAGGTACAGTGATTCACTTCAACTGCCTACATCTGTAAAACACCAAGGTAGTTTACACTGTGGCCTCAACCCGAATTAACATGCTTTCATTGGAAACAAACACCACTTGTGATCAGCTTCTGTTGGCTGCTGGTCTGCTGGTGTAAAGACAAACATCCCTCCTGCCTGAGAGAGAGAGAGAGAGAGAGAGAGAGAGAGAGAGAGAGACTAGAGAGAGAGAGAGAGAGAGAGAGAGAGAGAGAGAGAGGTAGAGAGAGAGAGAGAGAGAGAGAGAGAGAGAGACAGAGAGAGAGAGAGAGAGAGAGAGAGAGAGAGAGAGAGAGAGAGAGAGAGAGAGAGAGAGAGAGAGAGAGAGGTAGAGAGAGAGAGAGAGAGAGAGAGAGAGAGAGACAGAGAGAGAGAGAGAAAACAAATCCAATTTTGATAAACTCCCATATCTACTGGGTGAAATTCCACAGTGTGCCATCACAGCAGCAAGATTTGTGACCTGTTGCCACAAGAAAAGGGCAACCAGTGAAGAACAAACACCATTGTAAATACAACCCATATTTATGCTTATTTATTTTAACTTGTGTGCTTTAACCATTTGTACATTGTTACAACACTGTATATATATAATATGACATTTGTAATGTCTTTCTTGTTTTGAAACTTCTGTATGTGTAATGTTTACTGTTAATTTGTATTGTTTATTTCACTTTTGTGTATTATCTACCTCACTTGCTTTGGCAATGTTAACACATGTTTCCCATGCAAATAAAGCCCCTTGAATTGAATTGAATTGAATTGAATGGAGAGAGAGAGAGAGAGAGAGAGAGAGAGAGAGAGAGAGAGAGAGAGAGAGAGAGAACACCAAGGTAGACACCAAGGTAGAGGTGGAGAAGTGGAGAGAGAGGTGGATTAATGGAGAGAGAAATGGAGGAGTGGAGAGGTGGAGGAGAGGAGAGAGAGGTGGAGGAGAGGAGAGGGAGATGGAGAAGTGGAGATAGAGAGTTGGATGAATGGAGAGAGAGATGGAGGAGTGGAGAGAGAGAGAGAGAGAGACTTCATCACGACCCAAGACTAATTGCAGCAGGGAAACATAATATAGGTTATAGTTATTAGTTATTATAATATAGGGTGTAATGGGGCCAGGATGTTGATGTTCTGTGTGAATTGTTTGGTATGGGACAGTATAATCTGAACAAGGTATTATTCTTCTGGAGACCAGCGGTTGGTTCTTCATCTTCCAGACCTCCAAGGTCCTTTCTTGTGGCAAAAAAAAATAGGGAAAATAAAGCTGGCCTTTAAGTCATAAGGGGAAATGTTTAATATGGAATGGCACACGTACAACTGAACCACGCGGGTATAAATAGCTCCTTAAAGATGTGATGACATCAAACGGATAACGTAAGTCGGATCATTGGGGGGCGGCTGTAATTACACTGTGAGGAGGTAGGAGGCTGACCACTCAGAGACAGAGAGGCTATCTACCAAATGCAACACTATTCCCGATATAGTGCACTACTGCTGAATAGGCTCTGCTCAAAAGAAGTACACTGTGTAGGGAATAGGATGCCATTTGACGCTTACGCAGAGAGAGAGTCGTTTAATTTGAATCAGCTTCTGCTCCAGGGTAAACAGCAGCTACACTGCAGCTCAAGAACAACATCATGGTATTTCTCTTTGACCAGCTGGGGTGGAGGAATGGAGAGGGAGATGGAGGAATGGAGACAGAGGTGGAGGAGTGGAGAGAGTGGTGGAGGAGAGGAGAGGGAGGTGGAGGAGTGGAGAGAGAGATGGAGGAGTGGAGACAGAGGTGGAGGAGTGGAGACAGAGGTGGAGGAGTGGAGACAGAGGTGGAGGAGTGGAGACAGAGGTGGAGGAGTGGAGAGAGGTGGAGGAATGGAGAGGGAGATGGAGGAGTGGAGAGAGAGGTGGAGGAGTGGAGACAGAGGTGGAGGAGTGGAGAGAGAGGTGGAGGAGTGGAGAGAGAAGTGGAGGAGTGGAGAGAGGTGGAGGAATGGAGAGAGAGGTGGAGGAGTGGAGACAGAGGTGGAGGAGTGTAAAGAGAGGTGGAGGAGTGGAGAGAGAAGTGGAGGAGTGGAGAGAGGTGGAGGAATGGAGGGAGATGTGGGGGAATGGAGAGAGAGGTGGAGGAATGGAGAGAGAGGTGGAGAAGTGGGGAGAGAGGTGGATGAATGGAGAGAGAGATGGAGAAGTGGAGAGAGAGGTGGAGGAATGGAGAGAGAGGTGGAGGAATGGTGAGAGAGGTGGAGAAGTGGAGAGAGAGGTGGAGGAGTGGAGACAGACATGGAGGAGTGGAGAGAGAGGGGAGGAGTGGAGAGAGAGGTTGAGGAGTGGAGAGAGAGGTGGAGGAGTGGAGAGAGAGGTGGAGGAGAGGAGAGAGAGGTGGAGGAGAGAAGAGAGAGGTGGAGGAGTGGAGAGAGAGGTGGAGGAGTGGAGAGAGAGGTGGAAGAGTGGAGAGAGAGGTGGAGGAGTGGAGAGAGAGGTGGAAGAGTGGAGAGAGAGGTTGAGGAGTGGAGAGAGAGGTGGAGGAGTGGAGAGAGAGGTGGAGGATTGGAGACAGAGGTGGAGGAGTGGAGAGAGAGATGAAGGAGAGGAGAGAGAGGTGGAGGAGTGGAGAGAGAGGTGGAGGAGTGGAGAGAGAGGTGGAGGAGTGGAGAGAGAGGTGGAGGAATGGAGAGAGAGGTGGAGGAGTGGAGAGAGAGGTGGAGGAGTGGAGAGAGAGGTGGAGGAGTAGAGACAGATGTGGAGGAGTGGAGAGAGAGGTGGAGGAGTGGAGAGAGAGGTGGAGGAGTGGAGAGAGAGGTGGAGGAGTGGAGAGAGAGGTGGAGGAGTGGAGAGAGGTGGAGGAGTGGAGAGGGAGGTGGAGAGGAGAGAGAGGTGGAGGAGTGGAGAGAGAGGTGGAGGAGTGGAGAGAGGTGGAGGAGTGGAGAGAGAGGTGGAGGAGTGGAGAGAGAGGTGGAGGAGTGGAGAGAGAGGTGGAGGAGTGGAGAAAGAGGTGGAGGAGTGGAGAGAGAGGTGGAGGAGTGGAGAGAGAGGTGGATGAATGGAGATAGAGATGGAGGGGTGGAGAGATAGAGAGGTTGAGGAGTGGATAGAGAGGTGGAGGAATGGAGAGGGAGGTGGAGGAGTGGAGAGGGAGATGGAGAAATGGAGAGAGAGAGGTGGAGAAGTGGAGAGAGAGAGGTGGATGAATGGAGAGAGAGATGGAGGAGTGGAGAGATAGAGAGGTTGAGGAGTGGAGAGAGAGGTGGAGGAATGGAGAGGGAGGTGGAGGAGTGGAGAGAGAAATGGAGGAGTGGAGAGGTGGAGGAGAGGAGAGAGAAGTGGAGGAATTGAGAGAGAGGTGGAGGAGTGGAGAGAGAGGTTGAGGAGTGGAGAGAGAGGTGGAGGAGTGGAGAGAGAGGTGGAGGAGTGGAGACAGAGGTGGAGGAGTGGAGAGAGAGATGGTGGAGAGGAGAGAGAGGTGGAGGAGTGGAGAGAGAGGTGGAGGAGTGGAGAGAGAGGTGGAGGAATGGAGAGAGAGGTGGAGGAGTGGAGAGAGAGGTGGAGGAGTGGAGTGAGAGGTGGAGGAGGAGTGGAGACAGAGGTGGAGGAGTGGAGAGAGAGGTGGAGGAGTGGAGAGAGAGGTGGAGGAGTGGAGAGAGGTGGAGGAGTGGAGAGAGAGGCGGAGGAGTGGAGAGAGAGGTGGAGGAGTGGAGAGAGGTGGAGGAGTGGAGAGGGAGGTGGAGAGGAGAGAGAGGTGGAGGAATGGAGAGGGAGGTGGAGAGGAGAGAGAGAGGTGGAGGAGTGGAGAGAGAGGTGGAGGAGTGGAGAGAGAGGTGGAGGAGTGGAGAGGGAGGTGGAGAGGAGAGAGAGAGGTGGAGGAGTGGAGAGAGAGGTGGAGGAGTGGAGAGAGAGGTAAAGGAGTGGAGAGAGAGGTGGATGAATGGAGATAGAGATGGAGGGGTGGAGACAGAGGTGGAGGAGTGGAGAGGGAGATGGAGAAATGGAGAGAGAGAGGTGGAGAAGTGAAGAGAGAGAGGTGGAGAAGTGGAGAGAGAGAGGTGGATGAATGGAGAGAGAGATGGAGGAGTGGAGAGAGAGGTGGAGGAGTGGAGAGAGAGGTGGAGGAGTGGAGAGAGAGGTGGAGGAATGGAGAGGGAGGTGGAGGAGTGGAGAGGGAGGTGGATGAATGGAGATAGAGATGGAGGGGTGGAGACAGAGGTGGAGGAGTGGAGAGGGAGATGGAGAAATGGAGAGAGAGAGGTGGAGAAGTGAAGAGAGAGAGGTGGATGAATGGAGAGAGAGATGGAGGAGTGGAGAGAGAGAGAGGTGGAGGAGTGGAGAGAGAGATGGAGGAGTGGAGAGAGAGGTCGAGGAATGGAGAGGGAGGTGGAGGAGTGGAGAGAGAAATGGAGGAGTGGAGAGGTGGAGGAGAGGAGAGAGAAGTGGAGGAATTGAAAGAGAGGTGGAGGAGTGGAGAAAGAAGTGGAGGAATTGAGAGAGAGGTGGAGGCGTGGAGAGAGAGAGGAGGAGTGGAGAGAGGTAGAGGAACGGAGAGAGAGAGGTGGAGGAGTGGAGAGAGATAGGTGGAGGAGAGGAGAGAGAGCTGGAGGAGTGGAGAGAGAGGTGGAGGAGTGGAGAGAGAGAGGTGGAGGAGTGGAGAGAGGGGTGGAGGAGTGGAGAGAGAGGTGGAGGAATGGAGAAAGAGGTGGAGGAGTGGAGAGAGTGGTGGATGAATGGAGATAGAGATGGAGGGGTGGAGACAGAGGTGGATGAGTGGAGAGGGAGATGGAGAAATTGAGAGAGAGAGGTGGAGAAGTGGAGAGAGAGAGGTGGATGAATGGAGAGAGAGAGGTGGAGGAGTGGAGAGAGAGAGGTGGAGGAGAGGAGAGAGAGGTGGAGGAGTGGAGAGTGAGATGGAGGAGTGGAGAGGGAGGTGGAGATGAGAGAGAGATGTGGAGGAGTGGAGAGAGAGGTGGAGGAGTGGAGAGAGAGGTGGAGTAGTGGAGAGAGAGGTGGAGGAGAGGAGAGAGAGAGAGGTGGATGAATGGAGATAGAGATGGAGGAGTGGAGACAGAGGTGGAGGAGTGGAGAGGGAGGTAGAGGAACGGAGAGAGAGAGGTGGAGGAGTGGAGAGAGAGAGGTGGAGGAGTGGAGAGAGAGGTGGAGGAGTGGAGAGAGGTGGAGGAGTGGAGAGGGAGGTGGAGAGGAGAGAGAGGTGGAGGAGTGGAGAGAGAGAGGTGGAGAAGTGAAGAGAGAGAGGTGGATGAATGGAGAGAGAGATGGAGGAGTGGAGAGAGAGAGAGGTGGAGGAGTGGAGAGAGAGATGGAGGAGTGGAGAGAGAGGTGGAGGAATGGAGAGGGAGGTGGAGGAGTGGAGAGAGAAATGGAGGAGTGGAGAGGTGGAGGAGAGGAGAGAGAAGTGGAGGAATTGAAAGAGAGGTGGAGGAGTGGAGAAAGAAGTGGAGGAATTGAGAGAGAGGTGGAGGAGTGGAGAGAGAGAGGAGGAGTGGAGAGAGGTAGAGGAACGGAGAGAGAGAGGTGGAGGAGTGGAGAGAGATAGGTGGAGGAGAGGAGAGAGAGCTGGAGGAGTGGAGAGAGAGGTGGAGGAGTGGAGAGAGAGAGGTGGAGGAGTGGAGAGAGGGGTGGATGAATGGAGATAGAGATGGAGGGGTGGAGACAGAGGTGGATGAGTGGAGAGGGAGATGGAGAAATTGAGAGAGAGAGGTGGAGAAGTGGAGAGAGAGAGGTGGATGAATGGAGAGAGAGAGGTGGAGGAGTGGAGAGAGAGAGGTGGAGGAGAGGAGAGAGAGGTGGAGGAGTGGAGAGTGAGATGGAGGAGTGGAGAGGGAGGTGGAGATGAGAGAGAGATGTGGAGGAGTGGAGAGAGAGGTGGAGGAGTGGAGAGAGAGGTGGAGTAGTGGAGAGAGAGGTGGAGGAGAGGAGAGAGAGAGAGGTGGATGAATGGAGATAGAGATGGAGGAGTGGAGACAGAGGTGGAGGAGTGGAGAGGGAGGTAGAGGAACGGAGAGAGAGAGGTGGATGAGTGGAGAGAGAGAGGTGGAGGAGTGGAGAGAGAGGTGGAGGAGTGGAGAGAGGTGGAGGAGTGGAGAGGGAGGTGGAGAGGAGAGAGAGGTGGAGGAGTGGAGAGAGAGGTGGAGGAGTGGAGAGAGGTGGAGGAGTGGAGAGAGAGGTGGAGGAGTGGAGAGAGAGGTGGAGGAGTGGAGAGAGAGGTGGAGGAGTGGAGAAAGAGGTGGAGGAGTGGAGAGAGAGGTGGAGGAGTGGAGAGAGAGGTGGAGGAGTGGAGAGAGAGGTGGATGAATGGAGATAGAGATGGAGAAATGGAGAGAGAGGTGGAGAAGTGGAGAGAGAGAGGTGGATGAATGGAGAGAGAGATGGAAGAGTGGAGAGAGAGGTGAAGGAGTGGAGAGAGAGATGGAGGAGTGGAGAGAGAGGTGGAGGAATGGAGAGGGAGGTGGAGGAGTGGAGACAGAGGTGGAGGAGTGGAGAGAGAGCTGAAGGAGTGGAGAGAGAGATGGAGGAGTGGAGAGAGAGGTGGAGGAGTGGAGAGAGAGGTGGAGGAGTGGAGAGAGAGGTGGAGGAATGGAGAGGGAGGTGGAGAGGAGAGAGAGAGGTGGAAGAGTGGAGAGAGAGGTGGAGGAGTGGAGAGAGAGGTGGAGGAGTGGAGAGAGAGGTGGAGGAATGGAGAGGGAGGTGGAGAGGAGAGAGAGAGGTGGAGGAGTGGAGAGAGAGGTGGAGGAGTGGAGAGAGAGGTGGAGGAGTGGAGAGGGAGGTGGAGAGGAGAGAGAGAGGTGGAGGAGTGGAGAGAGAGGTGGAGGAGTGGAGAGAGAGGTAAAGGAGTGGAGAGAGAGGTGGATGAATGGAGATAGAGATGGAGGGGTGGAGACAGAGGTGGAGGAGTGGAGAGGGAGATGTAGAAATGGAGAGAGAGAGGTGGAGAAGTGAAGAGAGAGAGGTGGATGAATGGAGAGAGAGATGGAGGAGTGGAGAGAGAGAGAGGTGGAGGAGTGGAGAGAGAGATGGAGGAGTGGAGAGAGAGGTGGAGGAATGGAGAGGGAGGTGGAGGAGTGGAGAGAGAAATGGAGGAGTGGAGAGGTGGAGGAGAGGAGAGAGAAGTGGAGGAATTGAAAGAGAGGTGGAGGAGTGGAGAAAGAAGTGGAGGAATTGAGAGAGAGGTGGAGGAGTGGAGAGAGAGAGGAGGAGTGGAGAGAGGTAGAGGAACGGAGAGAGAGAGGTGGAGGAGTGGAGAGACATAGGTGGAGGAGAGGAGAGAGAGCTGGAGGAGTGGAGAGAGAGGTGGAGGAGTGGAGAGAGAGAGGTGGAGGAGTGGAGAGAGGGGTGGAGGAGTGGAGAGAGAGGTGGAGGAATGGAGAAAGAGGTGGAGGAGTGGAGAGAGTGGTGGATGAATGGAGATAGAGATGGAGGGGTGGAGACAGAGGTGGATGAGTGGAGAGGGAGATGGAGAAATTGAGAGAGAGAGGTGGAGAAGTGGAGAGAGAGAGGTGGATGAATGGAGAGAGAGAGGTGGAGGAGTGGAGAGAGAGAGGTGGAGGAGAGGAGAGAGAGGTGGAGGAGTGGAGAGTGAGATGGAGGAGTGGAGAGGGAGGTGGAGATGAGAGAGAGATGTGGAGGAGTGGAGAGAGAGGTGGAGGAGTGGAGAGAGAGGTGGAGTAGTGGAGAGAGAGGTGGAGGAGAGGAGAGAGAGAGAGGTGGATGAATGGAGATAGAGATGGAGGAGTGGAGACAGAGGTGGAGGAGTGGAGAGGGAGGTAGAGGAACGGAGAGAGAGAGGTGGAGGAGTGGAGAGAGAGAGGTGGAGGAGAGGAGTAGAGTCCCCACCAACCAGATGTTATATCCTCTGTAGAGTCCCCACCAACCAGATGGTCTATCCTCTGTAGAGTCCCCACCAACCAGATGGTCTATCCTCTGTAGAGTCCCCACCAACCAGATGGTCTATCCTCTGTAGAGTCCCCACCAACCAGATGTTATATACTCTGTAGAGTCCCCACCAACCAGATGGTCTATCCTCTGTAGAGTCCCCACCAACCAGATGGTCTATCCTCTGTAGAGTCCCCACCAACCAGATGGTCTATCCTCTGTAGAGTCCCCACCAACCAGATGGTCTATCCTCTGTAGAGTCCCCACCAACCAGATGTTATATACTCTGTAGAGTCCCCACCAACCAGATGTTATATCCTCTGTAGAGTCCCCACCAACCAGATGGTCTATCCTCTGTAGAGTCCCCACCAACCAGATGGTCTATCCTCTGTAGAGTCCCCACCAACCAGATGGTCTATCCTCTGTAGAGTCCCCACCAACCAGATGGTCTATCCTCTGTAGAGTCCCCACCAACCAGATGGTCTATCCTCTGTAGAGTCCCCACCAACCAGATGGTCTATCCTCTGTAGAGTCCCCACCAACCAGATGGTCTATCCTCTGTAGAGTCCCCACCAACCAGATGGTCTATACTCTGTAGAGTCCCCACCAACCAGATGGTCTATCCTCTGTAGAGTCCCCACCAACCAGATGTTATATCCTCTGTAGAGTCCCCACCAACCAGATGGTCTATCCTCTGTAGAGTCCCCACCAACCAGATGGTCTATCCTCTGTAGAGTCCCCACCAACCAGATGGTCTATCCTCTGTAGAGTCCCCACCAACCAGATGGTCTATCCTCTGTAGAGTCCCCACCAACCAGATGGTCTATACTCTGTAGAGTCCCCACCAACCAGATGGTCTATCCTCTGTAGAGTCCCCACCAACCAGATGGTCTATCCTCTGTAGAGTCCCCACCAACCAGATGTTATATACTCTGTAGAGTCCCCACCAACCAGATGTTATATCCTCTGTAGAGTCCCCACCAACCAGATGGTCTATCCTCTGTAGAGTCCCCACCAACCAGATGGTCTATCCTCTGTAGAGTCCCCACCAACCAGATGGTCTATCCTCTGTAGAGTCCCCACCAACCAGATGGTCTATCCTCTGTAGAGTCCCCACCAACCAGATGGTCTATCCTCTGTAGAGTCCCCACCAACCAGATGGTCTATCCTCTGTAGAGTCCCCACCAACCAGATGGTCTATCCTCTGTAGAGTCCCCACCAACCAGATGGTCTATACTCTGTAGAGTCCCCACCAACCAGATGGTCTATCCTCTGTAGAGTCCCCACCAACCAGATGTTATATCCTCTGTAGAGTCCCCACCAACCAGATGGTCTATCCTCTGTAGAGTCCCCACCAACCAGATGGTCTATCCTCTGTAGAGTCCCCACCAACCAGATGGTCTATCCTCTGTAGAGTCCCCACCAACCAGATGGTCTATCCTCTGTAGAGTCCCCACCAACCAGATGGTCTATACTCTGTAGAGTCCCCACCAACCAGATGGTCTATCCTCTGTAGAGTCCCCACCAACCAGATGTTATATCCTCTGTAGAGTCCCCACCAACCAGATGGTCTATCCTCTGTAGAGTCCCCACCAACCAGATGGTCTATCCTCTGTAGAGTCCCCACCAACCAGATGGTCTATCCTCTGTAGAGTCCCCACCAACCAGATGGTCTATCCTCTGTAGAGTCCCCACCAACCAGATGGTCTATCCTCTGTAGAGTCCCCACCAACCAGATGGTCTATCCTCTGTAGAGTCCCCGCCAACCAGAGGCTCTGGTTTTCAGGGTAAATAGAAAGACGGCCTGTGATGAGACTTCCCACTCCATCTTAACTCCTCCTCCTCAGGGGATTGGTTGGAACAGAGCAGAAGAGAACCTCTCCCCTCAGGGGATTGGTTGATATAACATCTGGTTGGTGGGGACTCATTTACAGCTACGTTAGGTTACTAAATCTCAGTTAACCGTCAATCAGAACAGGGTTGGTCTGAAACAGGAAGTACCACACCATTATAGTGGGTCTGATAGAGGCAGTAACACACCATTATAGTGGGTCTGATGGAGGCAGTAACACACCATTATAGTGGGTCTGAAACAGGCAGTAACACACCATTATAGTGGGTCTAATAGAGGCAGTAACACACCATTATAGTGGGTCTGATAGAGTCAGTAACACACCAGTATAGTGGGTCTAATAGAGGCAGTAACACACCATTATAGTGGGTCTAATAGAGGCAGTTACACACCATTATAGTGGGTCTGATAGAGTCAGTAACACACCATTATAGTGGGTCTAATAGAGGCAGTAACACACCATTATAGTGGGTCTAATAGAGGCAGTAACACACCATTATAGTGGGTCTGATGGAGGCAGTAACACACCATTATAGTGGGTCTGATGGAGGCAGTAACACACCATTATAGTGGGTCTGATGGAGGCAGTAACACACCATTATAGTGGGTCTAATAGAGGCAGTAACACACCATTATAGTGGGTCTAATAGAGGCAGTAACACACCATTATAGTGGGTCTAATAGAGGCAGTAACACACCATTATAGTGGGTCTGATGGAGGCAGTAACACATCATTATAGTGGGTCTGATAGAGGCAGTAACACACCATTATAGTGGGTCTGATGGAGGCAGTAACACACCATTATAGTGGGTCTGATAGAGGCAGTAACACACCATTATAGTGGGTCTGATGGAGGCAGTAACACACCATTATAGTGGGTCTGATGGAGGCAGTAACACACCATTATAGTGGGTCTGATGGAGACAGTAACACACCATTATAGTGGTTATTTTGGAGGCAGTAACACATCATTATAGTGGGTCTGATAGAGGCAGTAACACACCATTATAGTGGGTCTGATAGAGGCAGTAACACACAATTATAGTGGGTCTGATGGAGACAGTAACACACCAATTATAGTGGTTATTTTGGAGGCAGTAACACACCATTATAGTGGGTCTGATGGAGGCAGTAACACACCAGTATAGTGGGTCTAATAGAGGCAGTAACACACCATTATAGTGGGTCTGATGAGGCAGACCAGTAACCAACACAGTGGGTCTGATGAGGCAGACCAGTAACTAATACAGTGGGTCTGATGAGGCAGACCAGTAACTAATACAGTGGGTCTGATGAGGCAGACCAGTAACTAATACAGTGGGTCTGATGAGGCAGACCAGTAACTAATACAGTGGGTCTGATGAGGCAGACCAGTAACCAATACAGTGGGTCTGACGAGGCAGACCAGTAACCAACACAGCGGGTCTGACGAGGCAGACCAGTCATCATGATGTTATTTAGTTCTGCAGTTCAGCAGTGTGTCTTTGATAATGGCACCAACAATAGAGTCTGTTGTGCGTCTGACTGGCTCGGATCCCTGCTATTGGACTCCTCTGCATCCCAAATGGCACCCTATTCCCTATATAGTGCACTACGTTAGATCAGGGCTCTATGGCACCCTATTCCCTATATAGTGCACTACTTTAGATCAGGGCTCTATGGCACCCTATTCCCTATATAGTGCTTCTACCCATGGCCCCTTATATTATTTAGTGTACCATTTGGGAAGCTGCCTGTGACTTGTCTTTCATCCCCTTCATGAACACAATAACATGAAGACAACTGAAGCTGTATGTCACATTGTTTAGAAGTGGGGGCTTCGCTTTTCTCCGTTGTGGTGTATAATTTTAGAAAGATGTGAGAGAGAGAGAGGGACAGAGAGAGAGAGGTTGGGAGACGGAGACAGAGAGAGAGACAGAGAGAGAGAGAGGTTGGGAGACGGAGACAGAGAGAGAGACAGAGTGAGAGGGGGGAGACAGAGAGACAGAGAAAAAAAAAGAGAGAGAGAGAGAGAGAGAGAGAGAGAGAGAGAGAGAGAGAGAGAGAGAGAGAGAGAGAGAGAGAAAGAAAGAAAGAAAGAAAGAGAGAGGTAGGGAGACAGAGACAGAGACAGAGACAGAGAGGGAGGGGGGAGACAGAGACAGAGAGAGCGAGAGAGACAGAGCAAGAGGGGGAGACAGAAAGACAGAGAGAGAGAGTAAGAGAGAATATGAGAGAGGTATGGAGACAGAGAGACAGAGAGGTAGGAAGACAGAGCGACAGAGAGAGAGACAACGAGAGCGAGAGAAAGAGAGGGAGGGTCAGGGATGAGAGGAGACAGAGAATGACAGACATAGCGAGAGAGAGAGAGAGAGAAAGAGAGAGAGAGAGAGAGAAAAAGAGAGAGAGAGAGAGAGCGCAACAGGCCCAACACCCACTATTACACCTGCCCAAGTCCCATCCTGTGATCTAAGAGGTATGTATCAGATGCTCAACATGCTCTGCTCACATCTGCTGTAATGGTCCGGGTCCTAAACCACAACAAAAACAACACTAGACACTATGGAACACAAAGCTTTTACTATCTCATCCTGGAATATACAAGGTCAGAGGTCATCTGCCTTTGGCCTAAAGAGCAGGAAGACGGACTCACTGGTTACAGAGAGCTGGTAGTCCCATCCACCAAACTACCAGGTGTGAAACAGGGAAGGGACTCAGGAGGTATGCTAATTTGATACACAACCCACTCTATTAAATTAGTCAAAACAGGAACATTAATAAGAAAATAATCTCAACAGAGAATAATGTCCTCCTGTGTGCTACCTATATCCCCCCACTAGCATCCCCATACTTTAATGAATACAGCTTCTCCATCCTGGAGGGAGAATCAATTATTTCCAGGCCCAGGGACATGTACTAGTCTGTGGCGACCTAAATGCCAGAACTGGACAAGAACCTGACACCCTCAGCACACAGGGGGACAAACACCTACCTGGAGGTGACAGTATTCCCTCCCCCATATGCCCCCCGAGGCACAACTATGACAACATAACCAACAAAAACGGGTCACAACTCCTGCAGCTCTGTCGCATGCTGGGTACGTACAGAGTCAATGGTAGGCTTCGAGGGGACTCCTATGGTAGGTACACCTATCGCTCATCTCTTGGCGGTAGTACTGTAGACTACTTTATCACTGGCCTCAACCCAGAGTCTCTCAGAGTGTTCACAGTCAGTCCACTGACACCCCTATCAGATCACAACAAAATCACAGTCTATTTGAACAGAGCAATACTCAATCATGAGGCATCAAAACCAAAGGAACTTAATAACATTAAGAAATAGATGGAAGGAAAGTAGTGTGGAAATCTACCAACAAACACATGTAGGCAACAACAAATTCAATCCCTTCTAGACAATTTCCTGGACAAAAGGTTTCACTGTAGTAGTGAAGGTGTAAACTTGGAGGTAGAAAACCTAAACAGTTCATTTGACCTCTCAGCTTCCCAATCAAATCTAAACATGTAAAGCAGACAACCTGAGAAAATGAACAACAATAACAAATGGCTTGATGAAGAATGCAAAAACCTAAGAAATGAAATGGAGAAACCTGTCCATCCAAAAACATAGAGACAAAGAAAACCTGAGTCTACACCTTCACTATGGTGAATCACCTAAATCAATACAGAAATACACCACGCAAAAGAAGGAACATCACGTCAGAAATCAGATCAATGTAATTGAAGAATCCATAGACTCTAACCACTTCTGGGAAAATTGGAAAACTTTAAATAAACAACAACATGACGAGTTATCTTTCCAAACAATTTCTCCAATATTTTTTGGCTCTACAACAAAGAACAAACAGCAAAACCATATACATGATTAAATTCAAATCTTAGAATCAACTATTAAAGACTAACAGAACCTGCTGGATTCTCCAATTACATTGAATGAACTACAGGACAAAACACAAACCCTCCAACCCAAAAGGCCTGTGGTGTTGATGGTATCCTCAATGAAATGATAAAATATACAGACCACAAATACAAATTGGCTATACTTAAACTCTAAACTGCCTGCTACTCAGGCCCAGAACCTAAGATATGCATATTATTAGTAGATTTGGATAGAAAACACTCAGAAGTTTCTGAAACTGTTTTAATCATGTCAGTGAGTATAACAGAACTTATTTGGCAGGCGAAACCCCGACGACAAACCATTCGGATTTCTTTTTTAGGTCACTCTCTTTTCAATGACCTTTCATTGGGAATCCAGATTTCTAAGGGACCTTCTTGCAATTCCTATCGCTTCCACTGGATGTCAACAGTCTTTAGAAATTGGTTGAGATTTTTCCTTTGAGTAATGAAGAAGTAACACTGTTCAGAATGAGGCTCGAGGGAAGTGTCCTCTTTGTTAGAGGCACGTGACCTGAAAGCTAGCAACACTTTGTTTTCAAATCGAATCAAATCTAGTTTATTTTATATAGCCCTTCGTACATCAGCTAATATCTCGAAGTGCTGTACAGAAACCCAGCCTAAAACCCCAAACAGCAAGCAATGCAGGTGTAGAAGCACGGTGGCTAGGAAAAACTCCCTAGAGAGGCCAAAACCTAGGAAGAAACCTAGAGAGGAACCAGGCTATGAGGGGTGGCCAGTCCTCTTCTGGCTGTGCCGGGTGGAGATTATAACAGAACTATGCCAAGATGTTCAAAATGTTCATAAGTGACAAGCATGGTCAAATAATAATCATGAATAATTTTCAGTTGGCTTTTCATAGCCGATCATTAAGAGTTGAAAATAGCAGGTCTGGGACAGGTGGCGGTTCCATAACCGCAGGCAGAACAGTTGAAACTGGAATAGCAGCAAGGCCAGGTGGACTGGGGACAGCAAGGAGTCATCATGCCCGGTAGTCCTGACGTATGGTCCTAGGGCTCAGGTCCTCCGAGAGAGAGAAAGAAAGAGAGAAGGAGAGAATTAGAGAGAGCCAAGATTTTCAAAATGTTCATAAATGACAAGCATGGTCAAATAATAATCAGGAATAAATGTCAGTTGGCTTTTCATAGAGTTGAAAACAGCAGGTCTGGGACAGGTAGGGGTTCCATAACCGCAGGCAGAACAGTTGAAACTGGAATAGCAGCAAGGCCAGGCGGACTGGGGACAGCAAGGAGTCATCATGCCCGGTTTGCCGTGACGTATGGTCCTAGGGCTCAGGTTCTCCGAGAGAGAGAAAGAAAGAGAGAACGAGAGAATTAGAGAGAGCATACTTAAATTCACACAGGACACTGGATAAGATAGGAGAAGTACTCCAGGTATAACCAACTGACCCTAGCCCCCCGACACAAACTACTGCAGCATAAATACTGGAGGCTGAGACAGGAGGGGTCAGGAGACACTGTGGCCCCATCAGAAGAAACCCCCGGACAGGGCCAAACAGGAAGGATATAACCCCGGTTCAATACCGGTTTTCCTCCGGTATTGAACACAGTATATCCCGTCTTCAATTTTATCGATTATTTACATTAAAAAAACACTTAAAGTTGTATTACAAAAGTAGTTTGAAATGTTTGGACAAAGCTTACATGTAACTTTTGAGATATTTTGTAGTCACGTTGCGCAAGTTGGAACCGGTGTTTTTCTGGATCAAACGCGCCAAATAAATTGACATTTTGGATATATATCGACGGGAATTAATCGAACAAAAGGACCATTTGTGATGTTTATGGGACATATTGGAGTGCCAACAGAAGAAGCTCGTCAAAGGTAAGGCATGAATTATATCTTGATTTCCGCGTTTTGTGTCGCGCCGGGAGGGTTGAAATATGATGGTCTGTGTTTGCTATCCTCAGATAATAGCATCGTTTGCTTTCGCCGTAAAATCTGACACATTGGCTGGATTCACAACAAGTGTAGCTTTAATTTGGTATATTGAAAAGTGATTTCATCAAAGTTAAATTTTTATAGTGATTTATTTGAATTTGGCGCTCTGCATTTTCACTGGATGTTGGCCAGTTGGGACGCCAGAGATCTCCAGAGATCAGAGAGGTTTTAACATCATCCTCAGTTCTGGCATCTTCCCCAATTTTTTGGAAACAAAGGACTGATCAACCCAATCAACAAAAGTGGAGACAAATTTGTCCCCAATAACAGCAACCTTGGGAAAATCCTCTGCATTATCATTAACAGCGGACTCGTACATTTCCTCAGCGAAAACCATGTACTGAGAAAATGTCAAATTGGCTTTTTACCAAATAACAGACCACCTATTCACCCTGCACATGCCTATCGAATACACAGTGGGATATGGATCATTTTGCACTTCCTAAGGCTTCCACTAGATGTCAACAGGCTTTAGAACCTTGTCTGATGTTTCTACTGTGAAGTGGGGCCGAAGGAGAGGCGATTGAGTAAGGTCTTTCATGAGCTGAACAAGCGCTGACCATGCGCGTTCATGTGAGAGCGAGCTCTGTTCTATCGCATTTCTGAAGACAAAGGAATTCTCAAGGTTGGAACATTATTGAAGATTTATGTTAAAAACATCCTAAAGATTGATTCAATACATCATTTGACATGTTTCTACTGACTGTAATGAAACTTTTTGACATTTCGTCTGCTTTTAGTGAACGCGCTTCGTGAGTTTGGTTTTGTTTACCAAACGCGCTAACAAAAGTAGCTATTTGGACATAAATGATGGACATTACCGAACAAATCAAAAATGTATTGTGGAACTGGGATTCCCTGGAGTGCATTCTGATGAAGATCATCAAAGGTAAGTGAAATTTATAATGTTATTTCTGACTTCTGTTGACTGCACAATATGGCGGATATATTTTTGTCTTGATTGGGCTCTGAGCGTTTGCTTTTTCCGTAAAGCTTTTTTGAAATCTGACACAGCGGTTGCATTAAGGAGAAGTGGATCTACATTTCCATGTATAACAGTTGTATCTTTGATCAATGTTTATTATGAGTATTTCTGTAAATTGATGCTCTCTGCAAAATCACCGGATGTTTTGGAACTACTTAACATAACGTGCCAATGTATGCTGAGATTTTTTTATATAAATATGAACTTTACCGAACAAAACATACATGTATTGTGTAACATGATGTCCTATGAGTGTCATCTGATGAAGATCATCAAAGGTTAGTGATTATTTTATCTCTATTTCTGCTTTTTGTGACTCCTGTCTTAGGCTGGGAAAATGGCTGTGTTTTTCAGTGATTTGGCGGTGGTGACCTAACATAATCGTCTGTCGTGCTTTCGCTGTAAAGCCTTTTTGAAATCGCACACTGTGGTGGGATTAACAACAAGATTACCTTTAAAATGGTACAAGATACTTGTATGATTGAAGAATTGTAATTATGACGCCCTGCACTTTCACTGGCTGTTGTCATATCAATCCCGTTAACGGGATTGCAGCCATAAGAAGTTTTAACAGCTTCTACCCCAAATCCATAAGACCGCTGAACAACTAACCAAATCTGTCATGTTTTGTCATTGATCATCATGTCTTGTCCCTGTGCTTCCCTCTGCTGGTCTTATTAGGTTCTTTCCCTCTTTCTATCCCTCTCTCTCCCCCTCCCTCTTTCCCTCTCTCGCTCTCTCTCTCTATCGTTCCGTTCCTGCTCCCAGCTGTTTCTCATTCTCCTAACGACCTCATTTACTCTTTCACACCTGTCCCCTATTTTGCCCTCTGATTAGAGTCCCTATTTCTCCCTCTGTTTTCCGCTTCTGTCCTTGTCGGATTCTTGTTTGATGTTTGCTGTTCTGTGTCCTTGTTCCGCCCTGTCGTGTTTTTGCCTTCTTCAGATGCTGCGTGTGAGCAGGTGTCTATGTCAGCTACGGCCTGTGCCTTCCTGAAGCGACCTGCAGTCTGTGGTCGCGTCTCCAGTCGTTCCTCTCTACTGACGAGAGGATTTCAGTTTCCTGTTTTGGATTTACCTTTGATAATATCCAGGAGAATCATTGTTTGTTTAAGACTGGAATAAAGACTCTGTTTCTATTACGTCGCTTTTGGGTCCTCATTCACCAGCATAACAGAAGAATCCGACCAAGATAGACCCAGCGACTATGGATTCTCTCAACACTGCCGTCGAGTTCCAGGGAGCAATGCTCGGCAGACACGAGCAGGAATTGTTTGCTGCTCGTCATGCCGTTGAGACCCTGGCCGCTCAGGTCTCCGATCTCTCTGGACAGTTTCAGAGTCTTCGTCTCGTGCCACCAGCTACTTCCTGGTCTTCCGAGTCTCCGGAACCTAGGGTTAATAACCCACCATGTTACTCTGGGCAGCCCACTGAGTGTCGCTCCTTTCTCACCCAGTGTGATATTGTGTTCTCTCTCCAGCCCAACACGTACTCAAGAGAGAGAGCTCGGATCGCTTACGTCATATCACTCCTTACTGGTCGGGCTCGGGAGTGGGGCACAGCTATCTGGGAGGCAAGGGCTGAGTGTTCTAACGATTATCAGAACTTTAAAGAGGAGATGATACGGGTTTTTGATCGTTCAGTTTTTGGGAAGGAGGCTTCCAGGGCCCTGGCTTCCCTATGTCAAGGTGATCGATCCATAACGGATTACTCTATAGAGTTTCGCACTCTTGCTGCCTCCAGTGACTGGAACGAGCCGGCGTTGCTCGCTCGTTTTCTGGAGGGACTCCACGCTGAGGTTAAGGATGAGATTCTCTCCCGGGAGGTTCCTTCCAGCGTGGACTCTTTGATTGCACTCGCCATCCGCATAGAACGACGGGTAGATCTTCGTCACCGAGCTCGTGGAAGAGAGCTCGCGTTAACGGTGTTTCCCCTCTCCGCTTCTCAACCATCTCCTCCCACCGGCTCAGAGACTGAACCCATGCAGCTGGGAGGTATTCGCATCTCGACTAAGGAGAGGGAACGGAGAATCACCAACCGTCTTTGCCTCTATTGCGGTTCTGCTGGACATTTTGTCATGTCATGTCCAGTAAAAGCCAGAGCTCATCAGTAAGCGGAGGGCTACTGGTGAGCGCTACTACTCAAGTCTCTCCATCAAGATCCTGTACTACCTTGTCGGTCCATCTACGCTGGACCGGTTCGGCTGCTTCCTGCAGTGCCTTGATAGACTCTGGGGCTGAGGGTTGTTTTATGGACGAAGCATGGGCTCGGAAACATGACATTCCTCTCAGACAGTTAGGGAAGCCCACGCCCATGTTCGCCTTAGATGGTAGTCTTCTCCCCAGTATCAGATGTGAGACACTACCTTTAACCCTCACAGTATCTGGTAACCACAGTGAGACCATTTCCTTTTTGATTTTTCGTTCACCTTTTACACCTGTTGTTTTGGGTCATCCCTGGCTAGTATGTCATAATCCTTCTATTAATTGGTCTAGTAATTCTATCCTATCCTGGAACGTTTCTTGTCATGTGAAGTGTTTAATGTCTGCTATTCCTCCTGTTTCTTCTGTCCCCTCTACTCAGGAGGAACCTGGTGATTTGACAGGAGTGCCGGAGGAATATCATGATCTGCGCACGGTCTTCAGTCGGTCCAGAGCCAACTCTCTTCCTCCTCACCGGTCGTATGATTGTTGTATTGATCTCCTTCCGGGGACCACTCCCCCTCGGGGTAGACTATACTCTCTGTCGGCTCCCGAACGTAAGGCTCTCGAGGATTATCTGTCTGTTTCTCTCGACGCCGGTACCGTGGTGCCTTCTTCCTCTCCCGCCGGAGCGGGGTTTTTCTTTGTTAAGAAGAAGGACGGTACTCTGCGCCCCTGCGTGGATTATCGAGGGCTGAATGACATAACGGTTAAGAATCGTTATCCGCTTCCCCTTATGTCGTCAGCCTTCGAGATTCTGCAGGGAGCCAGGTTCTTTACTAAGTTGGACCTTCGCAACGCTTACCATCTCGTGCGCATCAGAGAGGGGGACGAGTGGAAAACGGCGTTTAACACTCCGTTAGGGCATTTTGAATACCGGGTTCTGCCGTTCGGTCTCGCTAATGCTCCAGCTGTCTTTCAGGCATTAGTTAATGATGTACTGAGAGACATGCTGAACATCTTTGTTTTCGTTTACCTTGACGATATCCTGATTTTTTCACCGTCTCTCGAGATTCATGTTCAGCACGTTCGACGTGTACTCCAGCGCCTTTTAGAGAATTGTCTCTACGTGAAGGCTGAGAAGTGCGCCTTTCATGTCTCCTCTGTCACATTTCTCGGTTCTGTTATTTCCGCTGAAGGCATTCAGATGGATCCCGCTAAGGTCCAGGCTGTCAGCGATTGGCCCGTCCCTAAGTCACGTGTCGAGTTGCAGCGCTTTCTCGGTTTCGCTAATTTCTATCGGCGTTTCATTCGTAATTTCGGTCAAGTGGCTGCCCCTCTCACAGCTCTGACTTCTGTCAAGACTTGCTTTAAGTGGTCCGGTTCCGCCCAGGGAGCTTTTGATCTCCTCAAGAAGCGTTTTACTTCCGCCCCTATCCTTGTTACTCCTGACGTCACTAAACAATTCATTGTCGAGGTTGACGCTTCAGAGGTGGGCGTGGGAGCCATTCTGTCTCAGCGCTTCCATTCTGACGATAAGGTCCATCCTTGCGCTTACTTTTCTCATCGCCTGTCGCCATCGGAACGCAACTATGATGTGAGTAACCGCTAACTGCTCGCCATCCGCTTAGCCATAGGCGAATGGCGACAGTGGTTGGAGGGGGCGACCGTCCCTTTTGTCGTTTGGACTGACCATAAGAACCTTGAGTACATCCGTTCTGCCAAACGACTTAATGCACGTCAAGCTCGTTGGGCGTTGTTTTTCGCTCGTTTCGAGTTCGTGATTTCTTATCGCCCGGGAAATAAGAACACCAAGCCTGATGCGTTATCCCGTCTCTTTAGTTCTTCTGTGGCTTCTACCGACCCCGAGGGGATTCTCCCTGAAGGGCGTGTTGTCGGGTTGACTGTCTGGGGAATTGAGAGACAGGTAAAGCAAGCACTCACTCACACTGCGTCGCCGCGCGCTTGTCCTAGTAACCTTCTGTTCGTCCCTGTCTCTACTCGTCTGGCTGTTCTTCAGTGGGCTCACTCTGCCAAGTTAGCTGGCCACCCCGGCGTTCGGGGTACGCTTGCTTCTATTCGCCAGCGGTTTTGGTGGCCTACTCAGGAGCGTGACACGCGCCGTTTCGTGGCTGCTTGTTCGGACTGCGCGCAGACTAAGTCAGGTAACTCTCCTCCTGCCGGTCGTCTCAGACCGCTTCCCATTCCTTCTCGACCATGTTCTCACATCGCCTTAGACTTTATTACCGGTCTGCCTTCGTCTGCGGGGAAGACTGTGAGAGCCGCCAAGAAACGTAGGATTAAGAGTCCTAGGTATTGTCGCGGTCAGAGAGTGTGGCTTTCCACTCGTAACCTTCCCCTTACGACAGCTTCTCGCAAGTTGACTCCGCGGTTCATTGGTCCGTTCCGTGTCTCTCAGGTCGTCAATCCTGTCGCTGTGCGACTGCTTCTTCCGCGACATCTTCGTCGCGTCCACCCTGTCTTCCATGTCTCCTGTGTCAAGCCTTTTCTTCGCGCCCCCATTCGTCTTCCCTCCCCCCCCCCCGTCCTTGTCGAGGGCGCACCTATTTTCAAGGTACGGAAGATCTTGGACATGCGTTCTCGGGGACGTGGTCACCAGTACTTAGTGGATTGGGAGGGTTACGGTCCTGAGGAGAGGAGTTGGGTTCCATCTCGGGACGTGCTGGACCGTGCGTTGATTGATGATTTCCTTCGTTGCCGCCAGGGTTCCTCCTCGAGTGCGCCAGGAGGCGCTCGGTGAGTGGGGGGGTACTGTCATGTTTTGTCATTGATCATCATGTCTTGTCCCTGTGCTTCCCTCTGCTGGTCTTATTAGGTTCTTTCCCTCTTTCTATCCCTCTCTCTCCCCCTCCCTCTTTCCCTCTCTCGCTCTCTCTCTCTATCGTTCCATTCCTGCTCCCAGCTGTTTCTCATTCTCCTAACGACCTCATTTACTCTTTCACACCTGTCCCCTATTTTGCCCTCTGATTAGAGTCCCTATTTCTCCCTCTGTTTTCCGCTTCTGTCCTTGTCGGATTCTTGTTTGATGTTTGCTGTTCTGTGTCCTTGTTCCGCCCTGTCGTGTTTTTGCCTTCTTCAGATGCTGCGTGTGAGCAGGTGTCTATGTCAGCTACGGCCTGTGCCTTCCTGAAGCGACCTGCAGTCTGTGGTCGCGTCTCCAGTCGTTCCTCTCTACTGACGAGAGGATTTCAGTTTCCTGTTTTGGATTTACCTTTGATAATATCCAGGAGAATCATTGTTTGTTTAAGACTGGAATAAAGACTCTGTTTCTATTACGTCGCTTTTGGGTCCTCATTCACCAGCATAACAAAATCAAATGACCAACCGGACTATTTACATTGACCCCCTTTGTTTTTACACTGCTGCTACTCGCTGTTTATTATCTATGCATAGTCACTTTACAAATGACCTCGACTAACCTCTATCCCCGCACATTGACTCGGTATATACTGTAGCCTCGTTATTGTTTTGTAAATGTATTGTGTCACTTTTTCATTGATTTGATTTCTTAAACTTTTGTTTATTTAGTAAATATTTGATTAACTGTATTTCTTGAACTGCATTGTTGGTAAGTAAGCATTTCGTGGTAAGGTCTACTACACCTGTTGTATTCAGCATTTCGTGGTAAGGTCTACTACACCTGTTGTATTCAGCATTTCACTGTGAGGTCTACTACACCTGTTGTATTCAGCATTTCACTGTGAGGTCTACTACACCTGTTGTATTCAGCATTTCACTGTGAGGTCTACTACACCTGTTGTATTCAGCATTTCACTGTGAGGTCTACTACACCTGTTGTATTCAGCATTTCACTGTGAGGTCTACTACACCTGTTGTATTCAGCATTTCACTGTGAGGTCTACTACACCTGTTGTATTCAGCATTTCGTGGTAAGGTCTACTACACCTGTTGTATTCAGCATTTCACTGTGAGGTCTACTACACCTGTTGTATTCAGCATTTCACTGTGAGGTCTACTACACCTGTTGTATTCAGCATTTCACTGTGAGGTCTACTACACCTGTTGTATTCAGCATTTCACTGTGAGGTCTACTACACCTGTTGTATTCAGCATTTCACTGTGAGGTCTACTACACCTGTTGTATTCAGCATTTCACTGTGAGGTCTACACACCTGTTGTATTCAGCATTTCACTGTAAGGTCTACTACACCTGTTGTATTCAGCATTTCACTGTGAGGTCTACTACACCTGTTGTATTCAGCATTTCACTGTAAGGTCTACTACACCTGTTGTATTCAGCATTTCACTGTGAGGTCTACTACACCTGTTGTATTCAGCATTTCACTGTAAGGTCTACTACACCTGTTGTATTCAGCATTTCACTGTAAGGTCTACTACACCTGTTGTATTCAGCATTTCACTGTAAGGTCTACTACACCTGTTGTATTCAGCATTTCACTGTGAGGTCTACTACACCTGTTGTATTCAGCATTTCACTGTAAGGTCTACTACACCTGTTGTATTCATAATTTCACTGTAAGGTCTACTACACCTGTTGTATTCAGCATTTCACTGTGAGGTCTACTACACCTGTTGTATTCAGCATTTCACTGTAAGGTCTACTACACCTGTTGTATTCAGCATTTCACTGTGAGGTCTACTACACCTGTTGTATTCAGCATTTCACTGTGAGGTCTACTACACCTGTTGTATTCAGCATTTCACTGTGAGGTCTACTACACCTGTTCTATTCATCATTTCACTGTGAGGTCTACTACACCTGTTGTATTCAGCATTTCACTGTGAGGTCTACTACACCTGTTGTATTCAGCATTTCACTGTGAGGTTTACTACACCTGTTGTATTCAGCATTTCACTGTGAGGTCTACTACACCTGTTTTATTCAGCATTTCACTGTAAGGTCTACCACACCTGTTGTATTCAGCATTTCACTGTAAGGTCTACTACACCTGTTGTATTCAGCATTTCACTGTAAGGTCTACTACACCTGTTGTATTCAGCATTTCACTGTGAGGTCTACTACACCTGTTGTATTCAGCATTTCACTGTAAGGTCTACTACACCTGTTGTATTCAGCATTTCACTGTGAGGCCTACTACACCTGTTGTATTCAGCATTTCACTGTAAGGTCTACTACACCTGTTGTATTCGGTGCATGTGACAAATAACATTTGATTTGATTTGATATGAAGGAATATTGGAATGTTATGTGTGATGTTGGTTATATAACCTTGGAATGCTCATTATGATACTCACAGTGTGCACATCGTCTACCACCCGAGGACAACCAGCCAGCCAGCCAGCTAGGAAGACAACTGTCAGACAGCCAGACAGCCAGCCATAACTCTGTAGCATCGTGATCTGCAAGAGGACACCCAACTAGCCAGACAGACAGCCAGACGGACAGCCAGCCAGCCAGCCAACAAGCCAACCAGACAGCCAGCCAGCCAGACATGCAGCCAAAACCCTGTTCCATCATGATCTGCCTAAGGACACCCAGCTAGCTAGCCAGACTCTGGGTAATAACAGGACCCCTGCACTCCACCAAGATAGAGGCAGAGAGACGAACGGCCATGGGAGCCGGTATGTGGAGACATCCAGAACGACCGAGCTTGGACAGCGGCCATCCTCCCACTGTTGTCTTAGGTGTTGGGGGGGTGCTTGGGGGGGTGGGGGGTTGGCAGAGCCCGGCAATATTTTCAGAAGCACAGCGTTGTGGCAGCGGCTCCCGCCGCCCCCGGTTGACATGTTGTTTCCATCTTACTATAATATCTGATGTTATTGGAATTGGGACTCATCCAGGAGCTGATCAGAACTCTATCTGATGTTATTGGAATTGGGACTCATCCAGGAGCTGATCAGAACTCTATCTGATGTTATTGGAATTGGGACTCATCCAGGAGCTGATCAGAACTCTATCTGATGTTATTGGAATTGGGACTCATCCAGGAGCTGATCAGAACTCTATCTGATGTTATTGGAATTGGGACTCATCCAGGAGCTGATCAGAACTCTATCTGATGTTATTGGAATTGGGACTCATCCAGGAGCTGATCAGAACTCTATCTGATGTTATTGGAATTGGGACTCATCCAGGAGCTGATCAGAACTCTATCTGATGTTATTGGAATTGGGACTCATCCAGGAGCTGATCAGAACTCTATCTGATGTTATTGGAATTGGGACTCATCCAGGAGCTGATCAGAACTCTATCTGATGTTATTGGAATTGGGACTCATCCAGGAGCTGATCAGAACTCTATCTGATGTTATTGGAATTGGGACTCATCCAGGAGCTGATCAGAACTCTATCTGATGTTATTGGAATTGGGACTCATCCAGGAGCTGATCAGAACTCTATCTGATGTTATTGGAATTGGGACTCATCCAGGAGCTGATCAGAACTCTATCTGATGTTATTGGAATTGGGACTCATCCAGGAGCTGATCAGAACTCTATCTGATGTTATTGGAATTGGGACTCATCCAGGAGCTGATCAGAACTCTATCTGATGTTATTGGAATTGGGACTCATCCAGGAGCTGATCAGAACTCTATCTGATGTTATTGGAATTGGGACTCATCCAGGAGCTGATCAGAACTCTATCTGATGTTATTGGAATTGGGACTCATCCAGGAGCTGATCAGAACTCTATCTGATGTTATTGGAATTGGGACTCATCCAGGAGCTGATCAGAACTCTATCTGATGTTATTGGAATTGGGACTCATCCAGGAGCTGATCAGAACTCTATCTGATGTTATTGGAATTGGGACTCATCCAGGAGCTGATCAGAACTCTATCTGATGTTATTGGAATTGGGACTCATCCAGGAGCTGATCAGAACTCTATCTGATGTTATTGGAATTGGGACTCATCCAGGAGCTGATCAGAACTCTATCTGATGTTATTGGAATTGGGACTCATCCAGGAGCTGATCAGAACTCTATCTGATGTTATTGGAATTGGGACTCATCCAGGAGCTGATCAGAACTCTATCTGATGTTATTGGAATTGGGACTCATCCAGGAGCTGATCAGAACTCTATCTGATGTTATTGGAATTGGGACTCATCCAGGAGCTGATCAGAACTCTATCTGATGTTATTGGAATTGGGACTCATCCAGGAGCTGATCAGAACTCTATCTGATGTTATTGGAATTGGGACTCATCCAGGAGCTGATCAGAACTCTATCTGATGTTATTGGAATTGGGACTCATCCAGGAGCTGATCAGAACTCTATCTGATGTTATTGGAATTGGGACTCATCCAGGAGCTGATCAGAACTCCTCTTCCAAATGTGTCATTGGTCAATGCATTCCTCAACAACCAAGGGTTTTTGGTCTGGGGGTTTTCATTGGATTTCATGCCCATTGTTTATATGAAAATAGAAGAACATTTATCATCAGATTTCAATATTGTTAAGTTTTGAAATGTTTTTCCAACTTTATTTTTACATTTGCCCAGGACTGTAATTTCCCCTTGCTTAGTTCCCTGGCTGAACAGCCTAGAAGTTTCCTTTCTGAAAGCTGATACTCATTTATAACAGAAATTAGCCAGGATTTAAATCTCTCATAACGGAAACAACATGACAGTTCATCCGACGGAGAGGTGCCAACGTTGCATCTGCCAGAACCAACTGTGTTTCAATGCTGTCCTTTCAGGGAGCGGTCCTCTTGGCCCAGAACCAGGCCTGAACCATGCTGTCCTTTCAGGGAGCGGTCCTCTTGGCCCAGAACCAGGCCTGAACCATGCTGTCCTTTCGGGGACTGGAGTGGTGCTCTTGGCCCAGAATCAGGCCTGAACCATGCTGTCCTTTCGGGGACTGGAGTGGTGCTCTTGGCCCAGAACCAGGCCTGAACCATGCTGTCCTTTCAGGGACTGGAGTGGTGCTCTTGGCCCAGAATCAGGCCTGAACCATGCTGTCCTTTCAAGGACTGGAGTGGTGCTCTTGGCCCAGAACCAGGCCTGAACCATGCTGTCCTGTCGGGGACTGGAGCGGTGCTCTTGGCCCAGAATCAGGCCTGAACCATGCTGTCCTTTCAGGGACTGGAGTGGTGCTCTTGGCCCAGAACCAGGCCTGAACCATGCTGTCCTTTCAGGGACTGGAGTGGTGCTCTTGGCCCAGAACCAGGCCTGAACCATGCTGTCCTTTCAGGGACTGGAGTGGTGCTCTTGGCCCAGAACCAGGCCTGAACCATGGTGACCTGTCGGGGACTGGAGCGGTGCTCTTGGCCCAGAATCAGGCCTGAACCATGCTGTCCTTTCAGGGACTGGAGTGGTGCTCTTGGCCCAGAACCAGGCCTGAACCATGCTGTCCTGTCAGGGACTGGAGCGGTGCTCTTGGCCCAGAATCAGGCCTGAACCATGCTGTCCTTTCAGGGACTGGAGTGGTGCTCTTGGCCCAGAATCAGGCCTGAACCATGCTGTCCTGTCGGGGACTGGAGCGGTGCTCTTGGCCCAGAATCAGGCCTGAACCATGCTGTCCTTTCAGGGACTGGAGTGGTGCTCTTGGCCAAGAACCAGGCCTGAACCATGCTGTCCTTTCAGGGACTGGAGTGGTGCTCTTGGCCCAGAACCAGGCCTGAACCATGCTGTCCTTTCAGGGACTGGAGCGGTGCTCTTGGCCCAGAACCAGGCCTGAACCATGCTGTCCTTTCAGGGACTGGAGTGGTGCTCTTGGCCCAGAATCAGGCCTGAACCATGCTGTCCTTTCAGGGTGGTCTGCTAGTGGTCTGCTGTAGTCTAGTGTCTAGTGGTCTACTGTAGTCTAGTGGTCTGCTGTAGTCTAGTGGTCTGCTGTAGTCTATTGGTCTGCTGTAGTCTAGTGGTCTGCTGTAGTCTAGTGGTCTACTGTAGTCTAGTGGCCTGCTGTAGTCTAGTGGTCTGCTGTAGTCTAGTGGTCTGCTGTAGTCTAGTGGTCTGCTGTAATCTAGTGGTCTGCTGTAGTCTAGTGGTCTGCTGGAGTGGTGCTGGAGTGGTGCTCTTTTGTAGTCTAGTGGTCTGCTGTAGTCTAGTGGTCTACTGTAGTCTAGTGGTCTGCTGTAATCTAGTGGTCTGCTGTAGTCTAGTGGTCTGCTGTAGTCTAGTGGAGGTCCTCTAGTGGTCTGCTGTAGTCTAGTGGTCTGTTGTAGTCTAGTGGTCTACTGTAGTCTAGTGGTCTGCTGTAGTCTAGTGGTCTGCTGTAGTCTAGTGGTCTGCTGTAGTCTAGTGGTCTGCTGTAGTCTAGTGGAGGTCCTCTAGTGGTCTGCTGTAGTCTAGTGGTCTGCTGTAGTCTAGTGGTCTGCTGTAGTCTAGTGGTCTGCTGTAGTCTAGTGGTCTGCTGTTGTCTAGTGGTCTGCTGTAGTCTAGTGGTCTGCTGTAGTCTAGTGGTCTGCTGTAATCTAGTGGTCTGCTGTAGTCTAGTGGTCTGCTGTAGTCTAGTGGTCTGCTGTAGTCTAGTGGTCTGCTGTAGTCTAGTGGTCTGCTGTAGTCTAGTGGTCTGCTGTTGTCTAGTGGTCTGCTGTAGTCTAGTGGTCTGCTGTAGTCTAGTCTGGTCTGCTGTAGTCTAGTGGTCTACTGTAGTCTACTGGTGGTCTGCTGTAGTCTAGTGGTCTGATGTAGTCTAGTGGTCTGCTGTTGTCTAGTGGTCTGCTGTAGTCTAGTGGTCTGCTGTAGTCTAGTGGTCTGCTGTAGTCTAGTGGTCTGCTGTAGTCTAGTGGTCTGCTGTAGTCTAGTGGTCTACTGTAGTCTAGTGGTCTGCTGTAATCTAGTGGTCTGCTGTAGTCTAGTGGTCTGCTGTAATCTAGTGGTCTGCTGTAGTCTAGTGGTCTGCTGTAGTCTAGTGGAGGTCCTCTAGTGGTCTGCTGTAGTCTAGTGGTCTGCTGTAGTCTAGTGGAGGTCCTCTAGTGGTCTGCTGTAGTCTAGTGGTCTACTGTAGTCTAGTGGTCTGCTGTAGTCTAGTGGTCTGCTGTAGTCTAGTGGTCTGCTGTAGTCTAGTGGTCTGCTGTAATCTAGTGGTCTGCCGTAGTTTACTGGTGGTCTGCTGTAATCTAGTGGTCTGCTGTAATCTAGTGGTCTGCTGTAGTCTAGTGGTCTGCTGTAGTCTAGTGGTCTGCTGTAGTCTAGTGGTCTGCTGTAGTCTAGTGGTCTGCTGTAATCTAGTGGTCTGCCGTAGTTTACTGGTGGTCTGCTGTAATCTAGTGGTCTGCTGTAATCTAGTGGTCTGCTGTAGTCTAGTGGTCTGCTGTAGTCTAGTGGTCTGCTGTTGTCTAGTGGTCTGCTGTAGTCTAGTGGTCTGCTGTAGTCTAGTGGTCTGCTGTAGTCTAGTGGTCTGCTGTAGTCTATTGGTCTGCTGTAATCTAGTGGTCTGCCGTAGTTTACTGGTGGTCTGCTGTAATCTAGTGGTCTGCTGTAATCTAGTGGTCTGCTGTAGTCTAGTGGTCTGCTGTAGTCTAGTGGTCTGCTGTTGTCTAGTGGTCTGCTGTAGTCTAGTGGTCTGCTGTAGTCTAGTGGTCTGCTGTAGTCTAGTGGTCTGCTGTAGTCTAGTGGTCTGCTGTAGTCTAGTGGTCTGCTGTAGTCTAGTGGTCTACTGTAGTCTGTTGCCAGTTTGTCCCTCCAGGTGTCGCCCATCTCCCCTCATTATCCCCAGTATATTTATACCTGTGTTCTCTTTTTGTCTGTTGCTAGTTCGTCTTGTCTCGTCAAGCCTACCAGCGTTTTTCCCGTTCACCTGTTTTCTCTCTAGTTCTTGTTTTCAAGTTTTCCCGGTTTTGACCGTTCGCCCTGACCCTGAGCCTGCATGCCCTGACCCTGACCCTGAGCCTGCCTGCCTGCCCTGACCCTGAGCCTGCATGCCCTGACCCTGACCCTGAGCCTGCCTGCCCTGACCCTGATCCTGCCCTGACCCTGAGCCTGCCTGCCCTGACCCTGAATGCCCTGACCCTGACCCTGACCCTGAGCCTGCCTGCCCTGACCCTGAGCCTGCATGCCCTGACCCTGAGCCTGCCTGCCTGCTCTGACCCTGCCTGCCCTGACCCTGACCCTGCCTGCCCTGACCCTGACCCTGACTGCCCTGACCCTGACCCTGACCCTGACCCTGACCCTGCCTTCCCTGACCCTTACCCTGCCTGCCTGCCCTGACCCTGAGCCTGCCTGCTCTGACCCTGACCCTGACCCTGCTCTGACCCTGACCCTGGCCCTGCCTGACGTCCTGTACCTTATGGACTCTGATCTGGATTACTGACCTCTATCTGCCCTTGACCTGTCGTTTTTCTGCCCCTTGTTTCTGTAATAAACTTTTGTTTCATCCACCCGTCTGCATCTGCTTCTGATATCCTGAGGTCTGACAGATGTTATTGAGTTTCTGTGAAGTAGTGGTGTTGCGTCAGCAGGAAGGCTGCACTGTAACATCAGTCCGACGCGCTGTAGATTTACCAGGGGATTTTGTATAATGAACTTCATTGAAACGTCCGGTGTAATATCAGCGATGGTACAGGTCGTTCTACAATATGTATTTTCCAGATTATTTACTGACCACTCGTCTGCGCCACCAATATGGAACTGCCTGATCCAGTTCAAATAACTCAAACTGAGTCCTGAGACCTCAGCCTTTCTTTGGAATTCATTATAATGGAATAATCCTCAGTTTGGCAATACGATAGAGGAGCTTAGCAAATATCAGGCTTTCTATTTAAGCATGTCTTCTGAATTGACATTCACAAATATAAATCAAGGGAACATTATATACTTAAATTATATATACACTTAACTGCCTGAGACAACGTAGAGACTAGCTGTTTCCTCTCTCTATAACTGAGAGACTAGCTGTTTCCTCTCTCTATAACTGAGAGACTAGCTGTTTCCTCTCTATATAACAGACTAGCTGTTTCCTCTCTCTATAACTGAGAGACTAGCTGTTTCCTCTCTCTTTAACTGAGAGACTAGCTGTTTCCTCGCTCTATAACTGAGAGACTAGATGTTTCCTCTCTCTATAACTGAGAGACTAGATGTTTCCTCTCTCTATAACTGAGAGACTAGCTGTTTCCTCTCTCTATAACTGAGCGACTAGATGTTTCCTCTCTCTATAACAGAGAGACTAGATGTTTCCTCTCTCTATAACAGACTAGCTGTTTCCTCTCTCTATAACTGAGAGACTAGCTGTTTCCTCTCTCTATAACTGAGAGACTAGATGTTTCCTCTCTCTATAACAGAGAGACTAGATGTTTCCTCTCTCTATAACAGACTAGATGTTTCCTCTCTCTATAACAGAGAGACTAGATGTTTCCTCTCTCTATAACTGAGAGACTAGATGTTTCCTCTCTATAACAGAGAGACTAGATGTTTCCTCTCTCTATAACAGAGAGACTAGATGTTTCCTCTCTCTATAACTGAGAGACTAGCTGTTTCCTCTCTATATAACAGACTAGCTGTTTCCTCTCTCTATAACTGAGAGACTAGATGTTTCCTCTCTCTATAACTGAGAGACTAGATGTTTCCTCTCTCTATAACTGAGAGACTAGATGTTTCCTCTCTCTATAACTGAGAGACTAGATGTTTCCTCTCTCTATAACTGAGAGACTAGATGTTTCCTCTCTCTATAACTGAGAGACTAGATGTTTCCTCTCTCTATAACTGAGAGACTAGATGTTTCCTCTCTCTATAACTGAGAGACTAGCTGTTTCCTCTCTCTATAACTGAGCGACTAGATGTTTCCTCTCTCTATAACAGAGAGACTAGATGTTTCCTCTCTCTATAACAGACTAGCTGTTTCCTCTCTCTATAACTGAGAGACTAGCTGTTTCCTCTCTATAACTGAGAGACTAGCTGTTTCCTCTCTCTATAACAGAGAGACTAGATGTTTCCTCTCTCTTTAACAGAGAGACTAGATGTTTCCTCTCTCTATAACTGAGAGACTAGATGTTTCCTCTCTCTATAACTGAGAGACTAGATGTTTCCTCTCTCTATAACTGAGAGACTAGATGTTTCCTCTCTCTATAACAGAGAGACTAGATCTTTCCTCCCTTTATAACTGAGACACTCGTTTTATTGAACAGCTGCTACTCACTTAATCCCTTTCTGTGATTAGTTCTCATTATTTCATCATTGTTTTGTTATTTTCTAGTGAATCTTCTTTCAGGATTTCTGAAATGGATCTCCTGACTGAACCAGACATACGCTACACTGGAAGGTAATATTAGTTGTATTCTTTAAATGAAAAAGTTGTCTCGTCCACTTGTAAACCACTTTGATAGTTAGTAATGTATCAATGTACAATTTAGTAAATTAGTAAACCAGTTTGTCTAATTTATTTAATTTTAATTATTTAAATATTTTTTGAATATATAACAACATCTATCACAGTTTTCCCGGTTTGTTTAATATTTCATTTCAACTTTTTGTCTTCATATCTCTATTAGCATTGTCAGTACATCAAAAGTAAACTTAAATCTCACACCTTGTTTTAATTATCGGGGTGTATCTGTCTGTTAGTGTGCTGTAGCCCAGCGCTGGTATTCTGGGGTTGCTTGCTTTGGACGTCCGAGGACAAACGTCGGAGTGAGACGGAGCCTGGATACAGTGTTCATTTCAAAAGGACCTTCAGTGTTATTTTAAACAAGCCGTTCTAGGAAACGTGCTATTTGATTCCCTTTAATATCTCCCTATTTACGACCGAGGTTTTCGTGTGTGTGGTCAAGAACAGAACCGACGTTCTGATAATCCTCCGAGAGCTTCCTCCAGGCTTCATAGCTCCACTTCTGGGTGGTCGCCGTAAATGACATCTGACATTTTATTTTAAACTGCTTGCTCGTTCATACTAGTCGATACGTCAGAGCTCCCCAACGGAGGCTTGTAATTTTAGATGAGGAATTGTTTTGACGTTTATATTTAATCTGTCACACCTCATTAGACTGGTGGGCTGGATGGAAGGATCTAGAAAGAAAAAAAGCTCAGGCTATGGATGAATGATGTTATTTAAAAGTAAAATATCTCCTAATTTGATATTAGGCTTTTCGTCTTCTTCTCTGTTAAGAGCTTTATTCCCTTTGAGAGTTGTTTGTCTCTTACAGGCCTCAGTGAAGCAGTTCCAGGGTCTGGTGTTAACAGAACAGATCAGTTAGCTGAACTCGTTGGACCCAGAACTGCCTTCACGCTGTCCAGCAACTCAACCTCCTCACGTTGGGTTTTACCTCACTAAGACCTCCCGACGGAAGCCAACCAAACCTCTGCTTGTTTCTACGGTAACAGTGTTTCAGAAACTTCCCAACGGTTAAAGGAACACATGAACTCAGAGAGCTCCTTTCAGCCCACACCGACCACTAGTCCCAGAACGTCCTGCCGCCAGAGAAGGGAGATTCCCTGTTATATGATATCTCCCTCAGCCCCCTCCCTGTTACTCTACCCCCCCCCCCCCACCCCTCAGCTGTATCTCTATATGAAGGACTAGGGGCTGTATCTCTATATGAAGGACTAGGGGCTGTATCTCTATATGAAGGACTAGGGGCTGTATCTCTATATGAAGGACTAGGGGCTGTATCTCTATATAAAGGACTAGGGGCTGTATCTCTATATGAAGGACTAGGGGCTGTATCTCTATATGAAGGACTAGGGGCTGTATCTCTATATGAAGGACTAGGGGCTGTATCTCTATATAAAGGACTAGGGTCTGTATCTCTATATGAAGGACTAGGGGCTGTATCTCTAATGAAGGACTAGGGGCTGTATCTCTATATGAAGGACTAGGGGCTGTATCTCTAATGAAGGACTAGGGGCTGTATCTCTAATGAAGGACTAGAGGCTGTATCTCTATATGAAGGACTAGGGGCTGTATCTCTATATGAAGGACTAGGGGCTGTATCTCTATATGAAGGACTAGGGGCTGTATCTCTATATAAAGGACTAGGGGCTGTATCTCTAATGAAGGACTAGGGGCTGTATCTCTAATGAAGGACTAGGGGCTGTATCTCTATATGAAGGACTAGGGTCTGTATCTCTATATGAAGGACTAGGGGCTGTATCTCTATATGAAGGACTAGGGGCTGTATCTCTATATGAAGGACTAGGGGCTGTATCTCTATATGAAGGACTAGGGGCTGTATCTCTATATGAAGGACTAGGGGCTGTATCTCTATATGAAGGACTAGGGGCTGTATCTCTATATAAAGGACTAGGGGCTGTATCTCTATATGAAGGACTAGGGGCTGTATCTCTATATGAAGGACTAGGGGCTGTATCTCTATATGAAGGACTAGGGGCTGTATCTCTATATAAAGGACTAGGGTCTGTATCTCTATATGAAGGACTAGGGGCTGTATCTCTAATGAAGGACTAGGGGCTGTATCTCTATATGAAGGACTAGGGGCTGTATCTCTAATGAAGGACTAGGGGCTGTATCTCTAATGAAGGACTAGAGGCTGTATCTCTATATGAAGGACTAGGGGCTGTATCTCTATATGAAGGACTAGGGGCTGTATCTCTATATGAAGGACTAGGGGCTGTATCTCTATATAAAGGACTAGGGGCTGTATCTCTAATGAAGGACTAGGGGCTGTATCTCTAATGAAGGACTAGGGGCTGTATCTCTATATGAAGGACTAGGGGCTGTATCTCTATATGAAGGACTATGGGCTGTATCTCTATATGAAGGACTAGGGGCTGTATCTCTATATGAAGGACTAGGGGCTGTATCTCTAATGACGGACTAGGGGCTGTATCTCTATATGAAGGACTAGGGGCTGTATCTCTAATGAAGGACTAGGGGCTGTATCTCTAATGAAGGACTAGGGGCTGTATCTCTATATGAAGGACTAGGGGCTGTATCTCTATATGAAGGACTAGGGGCTGTATCTCTATATGAAGGACTAGGGGCTGTATCTCTATATGAAGGACTAGGGGCTGTATATCTAATGAAGGACTAGGGGCTGTATCTCTATATGAAGGACTAGGGGCTGTATCTCTATATGAAGGACTAGGGGCTGTATCTCTAATGAAGGACTAGGGGCTGTATCTCTATATGAAGGACTAGGGGCTGTATCTCTATATGAAGGACTAGGGGCTGTATCTCTATATGAAGGACTAGGGGCTGTATCTCTAATGAAGGACTAGGGGCTGTATCTCTAATGAAGGACTAGGGGCTGTATCTCTATATGAAGGACTAGGGGCTGTATCTCTATATGAAGGACTAGGGGCTGTATCTCTAATGAAGGACTAGGGGCTGTATCTCTATATGAAGGACTAGGGGCTGTATCTCTATATGAAGGACTAGGGGCTGTATCTCTATATGAAGGACTAGGGTCTGTATCTCTATATGACGGACTAGGGGCTGTATCTCTATATGAAGGACTATGGGCTGTATCTCTATATGAAGGACTAGGGGCTGTATCTCTATATGAAGGACTAGGGGCTGTATCTCTATATGAAGGACTAGGGGCTGTATCTCTATATGAAGGACTAGGGGCTGTATCTCTATATAAAGGACTAGGGGCTGTATCTCTATATAAAGGACTAGGGGCTGTATCTCTATATGAAGGACTAGGGGCTGTATCTCTATATGAAGGACTAGGGGCTGTATCTCTATATGAAGGACTAGGGGCTGTATCTCTATATAAAGGACTAGGGGCTGTATCTCTATATGAAGGACTAGGGGCTGTATCTCTATATGAAGGACTAGGGGCTGTATCCCTATATAAAGGACTAGGGGCTGTATCTCTATATAAAGGACTAGGGGCTGTATCTCTATGTGAAGGACTAGGGGCTGTTTCTCTAATGAAGGACTAGGGTCTGCATCTCTATATAAAGGACTAGGGGCTGTATCTCTATGTGAAGGACTAGGGGCTGTTTCTCTAATGAAGGACTAGGGTCTGTATCTCTATATAAAGGACTAGGGGCTGTATCTCTATATGAAGGACTAGGGGCTGTATCTCTATATGAAGGACTAGGGGCTGTATCTCTATATGAAGGACTAGGGGCTGTATCTCTATATGAAGGACTAGGGGCTGTATCTCTATATAAAGGACTAGGGTCTGTATCTCTATATGAAGGACTAGGGGCTGTATCTCTATATGAAGGACTAGGGGCTGTATCTCTAATGAAGGACTAGGGGCTGTATCTCTATATAAAGGACTAGGGGCTGTATCTCTATATGAAGGACTAGGGGCTGTATCTCTATATGAAGGACTAGGGGCTGTATCTCTATATGAAGGACTAGGGGCTGTATCTCTATATAAAGGACTAGGGGCTGTATCTCTATATGAAGGACTAGGGGCTGTATCTCTATATGAAGGACTAGGGGCTGTATCCCTATATAAAGGACTAGGGGCTGTATCTCTATATAAAGGACTAGGGGCTGTATCTCTATGTGAAGGACTAGGGGCTGTTTCTCTAATGAAGGACTAGGGTCTGCATCTCTATATAAAGGACTAGGGGCTGTATCTCTATGTGAAGGACTAGGGGCTGTTTCTCTAATGAAGGACTAGGGTCTGTATCTCTATATGAAGGACTAGGGGCTGTATCTCTATATGAAGGACTAGGGGCTGTATCTCTATATGAAGGACTAGGGGCTGTATCTCTATATGAAGGACTAGGGGCTGTATCTCTATATAAAGGACTAGGGTCTGTATCTCTATATGAAGGACTAGGGGCTGTATCTCTATATGAAGGACTAGGGGCTGTATCTCTAATGAAGGACTAGGGGCTGTATCTCTATATAAAGGACTAGGGGCTGTATCTCTAATGAAGGACTAGGGGCTGTATCTCTATATGAAGGACTAGGGGCTGTATCTCTAATGAAGGACTAGGGGCTGTATCTCTATATAAAGGACCAGGGGCTGTATCTCTACATGAAGGACTAGGGGCTGTATCTCTATATGAAGGACTAGGGGCTGTATCTCTAATGAAGGACTAGGGGCTGTATCTATAATGAAGGACTAGGGGCTGTATCTCTATATAAAGGACTAGGGGCTGTATCTCTAATGAAGGACTAGGGGCTGTATCTCTAATGAAGGACTAGGGGCTGTATCTCTATATAAAGGACTAGGGGCTGTATCTCTAATGAAGGACTAGGGGCTGTATCTCTATATGAAGGACTAGGGGCTGTATCTCTAATGAAGGACTAGGGGCTGTATCTCTATATGAAGGACTAGGGGCTGTATCTCTACATGAAGGACTAGGGGCTGTATCTCTATATGAAGGACTAGGGGCTGTATCTCTAATGAAGGACTAGGGGCTGTATCTCTAATGAAGGACTAGGGGCTGTATCTCTAATGAAGGACTAGGGGCTGTATCTCTAATGAAGGACTAGGGGCTGTATCTCTATATAAAGGACTAGGGGCTGTATCTCTATATGAAGGACTAGGGGCTGTATCTCTAATGAAGGACTAGGGGCTGTATCTCTATATGAAGGACTAGGGGCTGTATCTCTATATGAAGGACTAGGGGCTGTATCTCTAATGAAGGACTAGGGGCTGTATCTCTATATAAAGGACTAGGGGCTGTATCTCTAATGAAGGACTAGGGTCTGTATCTCTATATAAAGGACTAGGGGCTGTATCTCTATATGAAGGACTAGGGGCTGTATCTCTAAATGAAGGACTAGGGGCTGTATCTCTACATGAAGGACTAGGGGCTGTATGAGGTGGTTGACTGCTACTGTTGACTCACAGAGACAAGTCAAGCTGGGTGGTACTGTAGCTTAGGAAGGAGGTGGAGTTATATGACTAGACCTTAGGAAGGAGGTGGAGTTATATGACTAGACCTTAGGAAGGAGGTGGAGTTATATGACTAGACCTTAGGAAGGAGGTGGAGTTATATGACTAGACCTTAGGAAGGAGGTGGAGTTATATGACTAGACCTTAGGAAGGAGGTGGAGTTATATGACTAGACCTTAGGAAGGAGGTGGAGTTATATGACTAGACCTTAGGAAGGAGGTGGAGTTATATGACTAGACCTTAGGAAGGAGGTGGAGTTATATGACTAGACCTTAGGAAGGAGGTGGAGATATATGACTAGACCTTAGGAAGGAGGTGGAGTTATATGACTAGACCTTAGGAAGGAGGTGGAGTTATATGACTAGACTAGACCTTAGGAAGGAGGTGGAGTTATATGACTAGACCTTAGGAAGGAGGTGGAGTTATATGACTAGACCTTAGGAAGGAGGTGGAGTTATATGACTAGACCTTAGGAAGGAGGTGGAGGAAGGAGGTGGAGTTATATGACTAGACCTTAGGAAGGAGGTGGAGTTATATGACTAGACCTTAGGAAGGAGGTGGAGTTTCTAAGATAACTGCGTAGTTTAGACTAATTCGGTTAGCTAGCCAGCTATTTTTCGTCCTTTTAACGTAACGTAACGTAGTCAACACTGCTCGCTAGCCAGCTAGCCACCGAATAGCAACACTGTAGAAACTATTACATTCAACGGATCAACGGAACGATTGATTAGTGTAGTGTTAGCTAGCTACATAGTTGTCTTTGCTGTCCTTGTATCTAAGACAATTGTGTAGTTTATACTAATTAACGAGCCAGTTACCGAGGTTACATAGCTAGCTACCGAGGTTACCTAGCCAGCGACACTCTCAAACAAAGTCAACAACGCAGCCACTGCTAGCTAGCCCACTTCCGCAGTACTGTATCATTTTAATAATTTTGGTCAATAAGATTTCTGCAACGCAAGCTTAACTTTCTGAACATTCGAGACGTGTAGTTCACTTGTCATTCCAATCTCCTTTGCATTAGCGTAGCCTCTTCTGTAGCCTGTCAACTATGTGTCTGTCTATCCCTGTTCTCTCCTCTCTGCACAGACCATACAAACGCTTCACACCGCGTGGCCGCGGCCACCCTAACCTGGTGGTCCCAGCGCGCACCACCCACGTGGAGTCCCAGGTCTCCGGCAGCCTCTGGAACTGCCGATCTGCGGCCAACAAGGCAGAGTTCATCTCAGCCTATGCTTCCCTCCAGTCCCTCGACTTCTTGGCACTGACGGAAACATGGATCACCACAGATAACACTGCTACTCCTACTGCTCTCTCCTCGTCTGCCCACGTGTTCTCGCACACCCCGTGAGCTTCTGGTCAGCGGGGTGGCGGCACCGGGATCCTCATCTCTCCCAAGTGGTCTTTCTCCCTTTCTCCCCTTACCCATCTGTCTATCGCCTCCTTTGAATTCCATGCTGTCACAGTTACCAGCCCTTTCAAGCTTAACATCCTTATCATTTATCGCCCTCCAGGTTCCCTTGGAGAGTTCATCAATGAGCTTGATGCCCTGATAAGCTCCTTTCCTGAGGACGGCTCACCTCTCACAGTTCTGGGTGACTTTAACCTCCCCACGTCTACCTTTGACTCATTCCTCTCTGCCTCCTTCTTTCCACTCCTCTCCTCTTTTGACCTCACCCTCTCACCTTCCCCCCCTACTCACAAGGCAGGCAATACGCTTGACCTCATCTTTACTAGATGCTGTTCTTCCACTAACCTCATTGCAACTCCCCTCCAAGTCTCCGACCACTACCTTGTATCCTTTTCCCTCTCGCTCTCATCCATCACTTCCCACACTGCCCCTACTCGGATGGTATCGCGCCGTCCCAACCTTCGCTCTCTCTCCCCCGCTACTCTCTCCTCTTCCATCCTATCATCTCTTCCCTCTGCTCAAACCTTCTCCAACCTATCTCCTGATTCTGCCTCCTCAACCCTCCTCTCCTCCCTTTCTGCATCCTTTGACTCTCTATGTCCCCTATCCTCCAGGCCGGCTCGGTCCTCCCCTCCTGCTCCGTGGCTCGACGACTCATTGCGAGCTCACAGAACAGGGCTCCGGGCAGCCGAGCGGAAATGGAGGAAAACTCGCCTCCCTGCGGACCTGGCATCCTTTCACTCCCTCCTCTCTACATTTTCCTCTTCTGTCTCTGCTGCTAAAGCCACTTTCTACCACTCTAAATTCCAAGCATCTGCCTCTAACCCTAGGAAGCTCTTTGCCACCTTCTCCTCCCTCCTGAATCCTCCTCCCCCTCCTCCCCCCTCCTCCCTCTCTGCAGATGACTTCGTCAACCATTTTGAAAAGAAGGTCGACGACATCCGATCCTCGTTTGCTAAGTCAAACGACACCGCTGGTTCTGCTCACACTGCCCTACCCTGTGCTCTGACCTCTTTCTCCCCTCTCTCTCCAGATGAAATCTCGCGTCTTGTGACGGCCGGCCGCCCAACAACCTGCCCGCTTGACCCTATCCCCTCCTCTCTTCTCCAGACCATTTCCGGAGACCTTCTCCCTTACCTCACCTCGCTCATCAACTCATCCTTGACCGCTGGCTACGTCCCTTCCGTCTTCAAGAGAGCGAGAGTTGCACCCCTGCTGAAAAAACCTACACTCGATCCCTCCGATGTCAACAACTACAGACCAGTATCCCTTCTTTCTTTTCTCTCCAAAACTCTCGAACGTGCCGTCCTTGGCCAGCTCTCCCGCTATCTCTCTCAGAATGACCTTCTTGATCCAAATCAGTCAGGTTTCAAGACTAGTCATTCAACTGAGACTGCTCTTCTCTGTATCACGGAGGCGCTCCGCACTGCTAAAGCTAACTCTCTCTCCTCTGCTCTCATCCTCCTAGACCTATCGGCTGCCTTCGATACTGTGAACCATCAGATCCTCCTCTCCACCCTCTCCGAGTTGGGCATCTCCGGCGCGGCCCACGCTTGGATTGCGTCCTACCTGACAGGTCGCTCCTACCAGGTGGCGTGGCGAGAATCTGTCTCCTCACCACGTGCTCTCACCACTGGTGTCCCCCAGGGCTCTGTTCTAGGCCCTCTCCTATTCTCGCTATACACCAAGTCACTTGGCTCTGTCATAACCTCACATGGTCTCTCCTATCATTGCTATGCAGACGACACACAATTAATCTTCTCCTTTCCCCCTTCTGATGACCAGGTGGCGAATCGCATCTCTGCATGTCTGGCAGACATATCAGTGTGGATGACGGACCACCACCTCAAGCTGAACCTCGGCAAGACGGAGCTGCTCTTCCTCCCGGGGAAGGACTGCCCGTTCCATGATCTCGCCATCACGGTTGACAACTCCATTGTGTCCTCCTCCCAGAGCGCTAAGAACCTTGGCGTGATCCTGGACAACACCCTGTCGTTCTCAACTAACATCAAGGCGGTGGCCCGTTCCTGTAGGTTCATGCTCTACAACATCCGCAGAGTACGACCCTGCCTCACACAGGAAGCGGCGCAGGTCCTAATCCAGGCACTTGTCATCTCCCGTCTGGATTACTGCAACTCGCTGTTGGCTGGGCTCCCTGCCTGTGCCATTAAACCCCTACAACTCATCCAGAACGCCGCAGCCCGTCTGGTGTTCAACCTTCCCAAGTTCTCTCACGTCACCCCGCTCCTCCGCTCTCTCCACTGGCTTCCAGTTGAAGCTCGCATCCGCTACAAGACCATGGTGCTTGCCTACGGAGCTGTGAGGGGAACGGCACCTCAGTACCTTCAGGCTCTGATCAGGCCCTACACCCAAACAAGGGCACTGCGTTCATCCACCTCTGGCCTGCTCGCCTCCCTACCACTGAGGAAGTACAGTTCCCGCTCAGCCCAGTCAAAACTGTTCGCTGCTCTGGCACCCCAATGGTGGAACAAACTCCCTCACGACGCCAGGACAGCGGAGTCAATCACCACCTTCCGGAGACACCTGAAACCCCACCTCTTCAAGGAATACCTAGGGTAGGATAAAGTAATCCTTCTGACCCCCCCCCCCCCCCTTAAAAGATTTAGATGCACTATTGTAAAGTGGTTGTTCCACTGGATGTCATAAGGTGAATGCACCAATTTGTAAGTCGCTCTGGATAAGAGCGTCTGCTAAATGACTTAAATGTAAATGTAAAATATGACTAGACCTTAGGATGGAGGTGGAGTTATATGACTAGACCTTAGGAAGGAGGTGGAGTTATATGACTAGACCTTAGGAAGGAGGTGGAGTTATATGACTAGACCTTAGAAAGGAGGTGGAGTTATATGACTAGACATTAGGAAGGAGGTGGAGTTATATGACTAGACCTTAGGAAGGAGGTGGAGTTATATGACTAGACCTTAGGAAGGAGGTGGAGTTATATGACTAGACCTTAGGAAGGAGGTGGAGTTATATGACTAGACCTTAGGAAGGAGGTGGAGTTATATGACTAGACCTTAGGAAGGAGGTGGAGTTATTGACTAGACCTTAGGAAGGAGGTGGAGTTATATGACTAGACCTTAGGAAGGAGGTGGAGTTATTGACTAGACCTTAGGAAGGAGGTGGAGTTATATGACTAGACCTTAGGAAGGAGGTGGAGTTATATGACTAGACCTTAGGAAGGAGGTGGAGTTATATGACTAGACATTAGGAAGGAGGTGGAGTTATATGACTAGACCTTAGGAAGGAGGTGGAGTTCTATGACTAGACCTTAGGAAGGAGGTGGAGTTATATGACTAGACCTTAGGAAGGAGGTGGAGTTATATGACTAGACCTTAGGAAGGAGGTGGAGTTATATGACTAGACCTTAGGAAGGAGGTGGAGTTATATGACTAGACCTTAGGAAGGAGGTGGAGTTATATGACTAGACCTTAGGAAGGAGGTGGAGTTATTGACTAGACCTTAGGAAGGAGGTGGAGTTATATGACTAGACCTTAGGAAGGAGGTGGAGTTATATGACTAGACCTTAGGAAGGAGGTGGAGTTATTGACTAGACCTTAGGATGGAGGTGGAGTTATATGACTAGACCTTAGGAAGGAGGTGGAGTTATTGACTAGACCTTGTGTTTTTAACTCCACTGAGACTACGTAACAACCCAATCCCTGAAAGACTATCACACACCGTCACAGACCTCTGCAACCATTAGAGTAAGAATAATATCTACTCATCACCCGCCTCAGTGCTGCCTACACACACCTCAGCATTACCTAGATACAAGTACACACACACACCTCAGCATTACCTAGATACAAGTACACACACACACACACACCTCAGCATTACCTAGATACAAGTACACACACACACCTCAGCATTACCTAGATACAAGTACACACACACACCTCAGCATTACCTAGATACAAGTACACACACCTCAGCATTACCTAGATACAAGTACACACACACACACCCCAGAATTACCTAGATACAAGTACACACACACACACCTCAGCATTACCTGTGAGCCGGGCTGACTGGGACAGGGTTAATCTGACAGGGACAGGGTTAATCTGACAGGGACAGGGTTAATCTAACAGGGATATAGTTAGTCTGACAGGGATATAGTTGGTCTGACAGGGACAGGGTTAGTCTGACAGGGATACCGTTAGTCTGACAGGGACAGGGTTAGTCTGACAGGGACAGGGTTAGTCTGACAGGGATATAGTTAGTCTGAGAGAGATATAGTTAATCTGACAGGGAGGATAGGGTTAGTCTGATAGTCTGACAGGGAGGATAGTGTTAATCTGATAGGGAGGATAGGGTTAATCTGATAGGGAGGATAGGGTTAATCTGACAGGGAGGATAGGGTAAATCTGATAGGGAGGATAGGGTTAATCTGACAGGGAGGATAGGGTTAATCTGATAGGGAGGATAGGGTTAATCTGATAGGGGGGATAGGGTTAATCTGATAGGGAGGATAGGGTTAATCTGATAGGGAGGATAGGGTTAATCTGACAGGGAGGATAGGGTTAATCTGACAGGGAGGATAGGGTTAATCTGATAGGGAGGATAGGGTTAATCTGATAGGGAGGATAGGGTTAATCTGATAGGGGGGATAGGGTTAATCTGATAGGGAGGATAGGGTTAATCTGATAGGGAGGATAGGGTTAATCTGATAGGGAGGATAGGGTTAATCTGATAGGGAGGATAGGGTTAATCTGATAGGGGGGATAGGGTTAATCGGATAGGGAGGATAGGGTTAATCTGATAGGGAGGATAGGGTTAATCTGATAGGGAGGATAGGGTTAATCTGATAGGGAGGATAGGGTTAATCTGATAGGGAGGATAGGGTTAATCTGATAGGGAGGATAGGGTTAATCTGATAGGGAGGATAGGGTTAATCTGATAGGGAGGATAGGGTTAATCTGACAGGGAGGATAGGGTTAATCTGACAGGGAGGATAGGGTTAATCTGATAGGGAGGATAGGGTTAATCTGATAGGGAGGATAGGGTTAATCTGATAGGGGGGATAGGGTTAATCTGATAGGGAGGATAGGGTTAATCTGATAGGGAGGATAGGGTTAATCTGATAGGGAGGATAGGGTTAATCTGATAGGGAGGATAGGGTTAATCTGATAGGGGGGATAGGGTTAATCGGATAGGGAGGATAGGGTTAATCTGATAGGGAGGATAGGGTTAATCTGATAGGGAGGATAGGGTTAATCTGATAGGGAGGATAGGGTTAATCTGATAGGGAGGATAGGGTTAATCTGATAGGGAGGATAGGGTTAATCTGATAGGGAGGATAGGGTTAATCTGATAGGGAGGATAGGGTTAATCTGATAGGGAGGATAGGGTTAATCTGATAGGGAGGATAGGGTTAATCTGATAGGGGGGATAGGGTTAATCTGATAAGGAGGATAGGGTTAATCTGATAGGGAGGATAGGGTTAATCTGATAGGGAGGATAGGGTTAATCTGATAGGGAGGATAGGGTTAATCTGATAGGGAGGATAGGGTTAATCTGATAAGGATAGTGAGATACTACAACCACTACCTTGCTGTTGATGGGAAATTTAAAATACCATATTTGTCTTTTGTCAGAAATATATTTTGTGCACATTTAAGTGACGATGAACCAAAACCTATATTTTAACATGTTAATGAGACTTGCATGTTTTTTATTCAGTGTGTCAGAAACTGTTAAATTGTTATGACCAGTTGAATGTAGACCAGCTCTCTGTTCTTTCCAAAGGGCTCTCAGATCACCTCACAAGACGCCAGCAGCTACTGGCAGACAGGGAGTTAGTCTGACAGGGAGGAGAAACCCAACCATAACCCTCTCCTGGTCCCCTGTATAGTGCAGACATTTTGAACAGAGCCCTAAAGGACCATAAAGTAATGATGCTGCCTCACAAATGGTACCCTCTTAATTATATGGTGCCATAGGGTGCACTATACCCCCCCCCCCCTCACACACACACACACACACAAACACCTACCACACACACACACACACACACACACACACACACACACACACACACACACACACACACACACACACACACACACACACACACACACACACACACACACACACACACACACACCTACCACACACACACACACACACACACGCAAACACAGCCTCTCTAGACAGGGTTACACGGAGACTGGATCAGAGTAATTGGCAGTGCCACAGTGTGAAAGGCTGAGGTTGAGTTGGGCTGACGGTACATGTCAGAATGACCCCTTATTGCCTATCTATTCAGTACTTCTGAACACGGTCCATAATGTTCCATAGGACGCCGTTTGAGACGCCTTGAGGTTTGTCATCTTTCCGCTGGTGGAATCATACGGTCAAAGCCAGCTTTTGAAAAGAGTCTTTTGAATGTAGATGGTGAAAAATCTATTGAATGATAGTGAAAATGCAGGGCGGAAGTTTTATTGGGGGGGAAATTCACCGATACAGAAGTCCTGGATGTTAACATTAGACATGATTACATCCCCAGGGGCCGATCATTTCTGGTCTGCTGAAGTGTACAGCACCCCTTATTGCTGGATCAGTAGCCCACATTTTATATTTAACATTGATATCAGGAAGTTTTCCAAAAGCATCGAAGTCCGTTTTTGTGCTGCTACTCCATAAGGGTACAAAAGATCTCGTCAATTATCGCCCCATTTCAAGACTAACTTGTTAATCTAAGATTCTTCCTTTTTATCTGATAATTGGTTGCTGTGGTAGTACTATGCCCAGGCCTGAACCCTGATTGGTTAATATTAAGAATACACACCAGTTGTTAATGATCTTGTCGATGCCTTGGATGCTAAAAAGATCTGCTTTGTTAATTGACCTGTCAAAGGCGTTCGACACTGTTGATCATTCTGTTTTACTGAAGAAATGATCAAGAGTAGGCCTGGGATATATACAGCCTGTTCATGGTGTCAGAATTATCTTAGTGACAGAACTCAGGCCATCTTGATAGATGGGGTTAAATCAGAATGATCTTAGTGACAGAACTCAGGCCATCTTGATAGATGGGGTTAAATCAGAATGATCTTAGCGACAGAACTCAGGCCATCTTGATAGATGGGGTTAAATCAGAATTATCTTAGTGACAGAACCCAGGCCATCTTCTGCCTGTGGCTATGGCACCCTGACCTGTCCACCGGACGTGCTACCTGTCCCAGACCTGCTGTTTTCAACTCTCTAGAGACAGCAGGAGCGGTAGAGATACTCTGAATGATCGGTTATGAAAAGCCAACTGACATTTACTCCTGAGGTGCTGACTTGCTGACTTGTTGCACCCTCGACAACTACGGTGATTATTATTATTTGACCCTGCTGGTCATTTATGAACATTTGAACATCTTGGCCATGTTCTGTTATAATCTCCACCCGGCACAGCCAGAAGAGGACTGGCCACCCCTCATAGCCTGGTTCCTCTCTAGGTTTCTTCCTAGGTTTTGGCCTTTCTAGGGAGTTTTTCCTAGCCACCGTGCTTCTACACCTGCATTGCTTGCCGTTTGGGGTTTTAGGCTGGGTTTCTGTACAGCACTTTGAGACATCAGCTGATGTAAGAAGGGCATTATAAATACATTTGATTTGATTTGTTCTGGATAGATGGGGCTAAATCTGAATTTCTTGAGATTCAAAAAGGTGTTCCTCAGGGTTCAATTATGGGTCCATTTTGTATATTAATGACATAGGAAACACTGTTAATAGTTGTAACATTCATCTCTATGCAGGTGACACCGTTTTGTATTCCTGTGCCATTCATGGACTTCAGCATGACTTTGATCCTATTCAGAAATCACTTACAGATCTTAAATTAGTGTTAAATACAAGTAAAACCAAGATCATGCTCTTCTGTAGGCCATGAAATGTTGACCCTGAGGACCTGCATATCTGCGCTATAAATGG